>NW_010419792.1:0-1685 GCF_000710305.1 Buceros rhinoceros silvestris | reverse complement strand
CGGGCGGGCGGCCCTGAGCGACGTGTGGGGGCTGAGGGGCCGCGGATCGCACGCCACTGCTCGGCCCTTAGTTCGGCCGTCGGTGTTTCCGGCCGTCGCGCTTTGGGAGGCGCTGCCGGGCGGACGCTCATCGCTGCGGCCTAGAGCCGGGGGTGGGCTGGTGCCTGTTCCTTTTTAAAAGAAGGTTTGTAGCACAAAAGCTCAAATGCAGAGTTAAGCAATGCCTTCCAGAAAAAAAGAAATAGCCCTCTGCTGCTTACACTAATTACATGTAGATTAGGAAATGACAACTATTGAAAGATATTTCTTTTTCCTGTAAAATTGGTGCAGTGCTGCATTTTGGTGCTAATCGTGACATAGTCAAAATCCTTACATAGTTATTTACGTAGCAAAATACTGTGGTCAAAGCTAAGTGTGTAATAGCTATGAAATGGAAATCATACAACGTAAATTACATACTTCCAGTTTTTGAAAACATATTAGAAAAAACTTGGTTGACTTTGGGAATTCAAGGTTTTGGAAGAGAATGAAGAGCATCTCTATCCCTCTCGCAAGCCTAACAAGCTTGATAGGAAAGCTTGAGCTTAGATGGGACTAAACAGAGCATTAACTTGGTAATTCTGAAATGTTTTTTTCTACTCATGTCATAATAAAAGACACTCTGTAAAAGATAGTTGAATAGGCTCAGTAGCTTCATGTTCCAAAGGTGGGAAATGTAACTGCCTTCAAACTCGGTAGAACTTGCAGAATATTGTTGTAAGTTAAATGGCCAGGAAAGAGATGCACCTGCTAATTTCCGTGGTTTACTCACTCCTATTCTGTTAAACATCCTTGTCTCTGAAACTTGGCAGTTAACATCTGTGCTGCCTGCCCCAGGTCCATGCTAGTGCCAAAACTGCAGGTCAAAGAAATGGCGACCCCCCTAACGTGAGGGTCAAAAAAATGGTGAATGGCTGGTCACTGACCAGTGGGTCAAAAAAATGGTGACTGCTGGGTCAACGAAATGGCGACAGGCGGGTGGCTGACCAGTGGGTCATCAAAATGGTGACTGGCGGATCGCTGACCAGCGGGTTACTAACCATGGGGGTCAATGACACAGCAAGCAGTGGGTCATCGAAGTGGTGACCCTTGGGTTGCTGACCTGCAGGTCGTCGAAACAGTGCCCGTTAGGTCACTGACTGGCGCCTCATTGAAATGGTGTCTGTCGGGTCGCTGACCGGCAGGTCATCGAAAGGTCACCCTTCAGGTTGCTGACCAGTGAGTCATTGAATCTGCGCCCGTTGGGTTGCTGACTTGTGGGTCAGCCAAACTGCGCCCGTTGGGTCACTGAGCGGCAGGTCAGCGAAACAGCACCAGTCGGGTCAGCGACCAGCGGGTCAGCCAGTCTGTGCTGCTCAGGTTGCTGACCGGCAGCTTAGTGAAATGGAGCATCATCGAAATGGCACCCGCTGGGTCGCTGACTGATGGGTTATTGAATCCGTGTCTGGTGGGTTGCTGACTGGAGGGTCATCAAAACAGAGCCCTGCTGTGTAGATGACCCATGGGTCAGCAACCCGCCGGTGGCCCTTGTGGTGCCGCCCCCATCGCTGCCATTTCAATGAACCATGTGTAAGCAACCTGCTGGCGGCAGTTTTGGTGCTGTGCACAACACCTCCCTGACGGCTGCCGTTTTCACGACATCCGCG
>NW_010419791.1:47401-66744 GCF_000710305.1 Buceros rhinoceros silvestris | reverse complement strand
CCTGCGACTGAGGGATGCCGGCCTGGCCTCTCAGTCCCCGCTCCCCCACCCTGGGGAAAGCTGCTCCTGGCAGCAACGAGGCTTCCCAGTGCCCCCCGCCGTAGGACCCCGCACCCCCGAAGGACCCTGGCATCCCCCCAGCACCCTCCCCAAGGAGTGTGGGGCAAAAAGGACTCCCAAAATGTGCTGTAACCTCGTTGGGGCTCCCCGACAGGCAGAGGAATCACCTGTCGTAAGGCAAATCTTGACGGGGAACTTTGATTTCTGCAGGTATGAAGCATCAGGACCCAGGGATGTATAAAGGATCTGCGTATTCTGGCTACCCTTTCCTAATGCTCTCAGATCCTTATCTGCCAAATGGATCTATGTCACCTCTGGTGAGTTCCTCCGCTCCCTACGGAGAAGTTTCGTGGCCTCTCTCAGGGTTGGAGTATGGTGCAGCTATCGTGCAGGCACCTACCCGTGCAGTTTTTTTGCTGACAGATTGTGGCCCGGTTTCTAAAACGCCTGGGTGCTGTTCTCTCCAAATTGAAGGGAAGAGGATGGGAAGGGGGAAAGATGCTCGGCAGCAAGCCCCTGCTTCACTCCCAGTTTGCTGGAGGAGCTTCTTTCCCAACCTCCCCATCCTCTAGGTTCACCTTTACTCTTCCAGCAATCAAGTCCTTGTATGAAATGCAAGGAAGCCCCTTCCCTTGTCTGGGTGCCGGCTGTGACACGGCTGTGTCCAGGGGCAGGTCCCGTGGCTTAGCTTCAGTCCCATGAATCTGCTTGTGAAATGGGCAGGTTTTGGCCAGCCTTCGGTTAGGGCTCTGTTGTGGATGATGGGCCAGAAAGTGCATCTTGTGCTTCTAAAATGGCAGTAGAGGTCTTTCAGAAGAGGCTTAGCGCTGCTGGAGGACTGTTCTCAGCTTCTTGTGAAGTTTTTCCCTCTCAGGTCAAATCAGCTTTATATATAATTCTGTATACTCTAATGTTCGTAAGTTTTGCTCTCTGAATAATTAAACTAAAGGCTTCTTTACCAAAGCGGTCTTGTCCCACCACCGTCTCTATCAGGACTTTCCGTCACAGGGTTCGGTCAGTGCTGGGGCTGCTGCTGGGGAGCCAGCATCGCTGTGTTCATTTCAGATGTTGCTCTGCGTTTGTCAACAGTAAATGAGAACAGAACATCACTCGGTTTATTTCAGTTTTAGTTTTTCATCTGGCAAGGGAGAAGGTTTAAACGAGCAGATAGTGCCCTCCTTCATTCAGCCCTTTGTTCACTGGAGGGGTAGGGTGTTAAACTGGCGTTAGGAGAAAGGGGTGGATGGTGGGCTGTGGTGAAGCATCGTTCACTGGAATCACTGCTGTGTCCTCCCGCCCGATCCTGCTGGCCTGGGCAGCACGAGACTGGTGCCTCCGTGAGCCAGCCTGGCCCCCAGCACAGCCCTTCGTGGGGAGCTGAGTTCCCCAGCTGCAGCCTGTCGTATCTTTGCTGAGGTCGGTGTGCAGGTATTGAGGATCTGTCCCTAAATGTGGATGTCCTCCTTCAGTTTACTGCAAGAAAATATGTGTTTGCAAGGCAGGGCCAACATGCTTTATTGTAATCCAAAGAAGCATTTCGTCTGTTGCTTCCCACCTTGTGTTCCTTCCTCTGGGTACTAGGTATCCCCCACAACCCCCTAAAATACTAAGCCGCGCTCCTCCTCATAAATTTTAAATGATGATATTAAATTTGTCTTATTTAAAGTCATTTAATTTGCTCCTGATACAGAATCTGGGTACATTCAGAGTTACATTAGCCCAGCAACTATTTGCTGCAGTGGAAATATTTCTTTTAATCTGAAACATTTGCTAGATGGGCACCAAAGTGCAAGAGCCTGTTTATTAGCAATTAAGCTGAAAAGTAGATTGTGGTTTGTGAATCGGCTTGCTCCCTGATACCATAATAAAACCCCAAGAGGCTACTGTCGGAGCGACAGACAGGAGTAAATGGACTGTGCAGAACTCAAAGGGGAGAGAAAAGCAGAGAAGGAAAGATCCTGGCCCTGCGAGAGCCACTGAGATCAGCTGGTGCCTTGGCCGGCTTCCTTCAGCCTGGTCGATGGTTTATGTTGAGTGACTTAAAAAGTGGATTTGATGTTTTCAGCTAAAAATCGGTTACCTGACAGGCAGGAGAAGAGTTTGGTTTTTCATCTTGGTGCAACAGCTATTTGGGTAGATCTTTCTGGACAACTTTGTCTCGTGTTTGTCTGTGCAAAGGCTGTCGTAGCAAAGGCTGCATTGCTCTCATACTGATTTATTGCTGCTGCCTGTATTATATAAACTGTGAGCTATAATCTGGTGGCTGCTTCCGATAATTGAGGAGGTCAGATCTGTGACTGAAGATTGCAGATACTTAACCATCCATAAAAGTGTGTTTAATTAACGCTTTAGCACAAGCAGAGTTGGGGAGGAGGGCTGTGTGAGTGAATGGGATTACCTATCAGTCATGCGTGCGCTTGATAGTAGAGATTATATTTTGGTTAATGAGGCTTCCTGGAAACGGTTGTTTGCAGCTGGGATTAACTTCAGAATCTTCAAAAAAAAAAAATTAACCCAGTCCTGCTCTGGCAAAGCATCAGGGCTTCACCTTCACCTGATTGAACGCTGCAGCACAGCTCCCTGAAGGACGAAGGGCAGCCAGCACCTGGGCAATGGGTTGAACCCCTGCCTTGCGACGCCCCATAAAGCCACATTTTTTTTTCTGTGGGCTCCCTCCGAACCCCATCAGGGTGCTAAAAGCGACGCCAGAGCTGGCCCAGAACGCTTGCCTGGGTGGGTGTGTTGCTACCGGCAGCACCAGCATGCTGCTTTCCTTTCTTCTTTATTTTCTCAGCAGCATCACTTTTGCTTTGTTTCCCTCAAGGTGGTTGTAGCCCACTAACTGTTACACCACTCACCCCAGCATCCTGCTGGGCTGCCCACATCTTCCCAGCCAAAATTTACATGCTCTGATGTTGTTCCGCAGTGATGCACTGAGCATGTCCGGGTACCTGACATCAGCAGCAATGCCAAGCCCAGCTGATGTCCCCAGGACACGGCAAGAGCCTGGGTGTTCGGGTTGGTGGCCCACCTTGGCTGCAAACACCAGTTTAGGGTGATCCAGCTGGAGTGATGCTGGTTTGAGCACACCCGGAGTAGCCTGGACTGGCAGTGGAGCTGTCGAAGAGAGAAAGGAGGACGGAGGGGTGGCCATGGCCTGCAGGAGAAGGTGCTCCTGGAGCTGGGGACAAGGCAATGGGCTGAGCCCAGGCGTCCCGTGTTTTGAGAGCATGCTGTGAAGCCCCATCAGCTGGCCAGGCTGAGAGGGCACGCTCTCGGCCAAGTGTGTCACGAACATCTCGGTGCAGACTCTGTGTGCATCTGGAATCTCAAGATTTTGCAAGGTACCAGGAGAACTGTTTCTCTCTGGGCACTCAGCTGTCACCTGTGTGGTGGCTCATGACTCTGCTTTGACTCTCCCGGCTCTTGCGAAGTCCAGCTTTTCCTGGGGTGGAATAGGTAGGATTTACCAGTTAAAAATCTGCAAGAAATTTCCAAAGAATATTACCAAGTTGAACATTAGTTGAACATTACCATGTTTTCCTAAATGAAATATAAAATCATAAAACTACATCCTTTTTTAAATAGTACAAATGACTTTAAATCAAATTGAGGTACATCCTTAGCAAAAACACCAGCCTTTTAGGTGGTTACAAACATTAGAGGTCAGACATGGTCAAACATGTTAACACTTTGATCAGATTAAAATATTTTTCTCGCTACAGTTGTATAATTGAGTTTAGACCCGAGGGGGTTTTTTGAACATTGTTATATCTTGTACCATGTGGTAGTTAAACGGTAGAAATAGCACTTATAAGTTCCTTTACGTTCCTTTTGTAAATAGATCTATAAAAGAGGGGAATGAGCCATGATGTCCCGTATGGAGGGCACAAGCTCTCCCCGCTCCAAGTGAGGGAGAGCTCCCGGCGGGCTCTTCACGCCTTCTGCGCACCTCTGTTGCGTGTAGTGAGCGTGTGAGGTGTGTGCAGGCAGATTTAAAATTATCTGTGCGTAAAATTGAGGCACTGGAGTGTCTGCCTGTGTGAGAAACAGAGGTCCAAGAGCCTCTGTTTCTTTGGAAAACAGACGCTACCTCATTTTCTTAATTATTAAGCCGTCTAACCAGAGCTCATGTCGGAGCAGAAGGGTGGTGGTACCTTCCCAAGGTCTGCACATTTCAAGTCCCCAGACGAGACGGCAGGCTTAGGCAATAATGGTGATGTCCAGAGCCTGGTCCCTGTGGTCTGCGAGGCTCCCTGAGCGTGGTTCCCGGTGAGTGGGTTTTGGAACGTCCCCTTGGGCAGGGCAAGATGAAAGTGCAGCTACTGCTGACCTGGGGCCACAGGTCCCAAATGTCTACCGTGAGGTCACAAAGCGTGGAGCTGGCAGTCTGCTGCTGCCCTTCACTGGACAGGAGCTCAGGCTGAGCCCTGGGACACATCTACTTCTGCTGCAGCCCCCTTCCCCCGAGGCTGCTCCATCCCTTTGCAGAGGAGGCTGTTGCCCCCGCAGCAGTTGGCGGAAGGAAATCTGCAGCTCAGCTGCTTTCTGTCCCAGCTTGCGCTGCCAGAGCACGAGTTTAGTATTGCTTTTTCCTGCGTCGAGTTCTGATCCTGTTGAAAGCAACGGGAAAACTCTGCAGAGCCAGTGTGTGATGGAGATTTGTCGCTGCGAGAGGGCTGCTGCATCCCTCCCCAGATGGTGTGTGTGGAGGGAGGGCAGCTCAAGCAAGCGGTAAAGCTCCGAGCGTTCCCAGCAGTGCCTGCTGCTGTGGGAGAGCTGCATCGGCAGCAGCATCCCAGTCTGCTTCCCCAGCAGGTACGGGACCTTGCCGGGACGGTAATTTGGTCCCCATAAATTGCTATATTCCTGGCAGAAAGCGTTAGGAGTGTGGTGGCTGCTGATGGACATCCTGGCAGACAGACAGATGAGCAATTTGTTCCCTCCTGACCAGAGCAAATCCACTTCTCCCATTTCTAGCTTGAAATAGGATAATGGTGAAAATAATTTTTTGTATTAAAGCGTAATGTCGGATAGGTGGATGTACCAAGGCGCAGGGCTTCCGAGGTCATTTATTGCATGTCTGATTCAGCCTTGGTTCCCCCCAAGGAAAATTCTTGTGTTAATTTCTGAGTTCATATCACACCCTCAATTTTGAAGCAGAACTTCCCTTTGAAATAAATTAGAGAGTTCTGCTTAAGAAGCAGTGACATGATACAGCGCTGCCTGTGTGTGGTCTAATATAACCTTGTTTTTAAAATGGTTTGGAATGAAAAAAAGAGAAAGGAAGATGTCGCAGGGAAACAGAAGCAAGTTTTATGTAAATCCGTGCATGTGAGTAAGTGTGCACGTGATTCAGGCAGTTCAACAATATCTGCTCTCCCACTGGGATTCCTTCGCTGGCTACCCTGGAAGTGCCTTCCCAGGCACAGGATGCCTTGTCGGTGGGGTGTTGCTATGAGATGATGTATGGCAAAGGCACCATCCCCACAAGCTTCCAGCTGTTGCTGTTTGTGAATGTTATTGGCTCAACCAGTCGAGAATTTGGAGAGAAAAGCAGAACATCAACCCAAGCTCCCAAAGCTCATCCATGTTAATGACTGATATTTTTGAAATTTTAACTGTGAAGAACAAAGTGGTTTGGGGGCTAGCGGAGCACGACGTGTCCAAGATGAAAGAGCAGAGCTAGTCTGGTATCCAAAGCTTCAACAGAGAGAAGGGGGGAGTGGCAGGAGGGTGTTGAGGAGCTCTGCAACATGCTTTTGCCACTTGCTGGCAGGACATGTGTCTGCAGTTTGCAGTCCCTTTTCTGCCACAATTTTCCAGGCACCATTAAGGTGCATTTGGGTGGAAACTCTCGACAAATCCGTAAGGCCGGGTATGTTGGCATTTGCTGTTCCTAGATACCCATTCAAGTAACCCCGCGTGTGTTCCTGTGACTAAACAGGAACTGAATCCGTAGGGATGACTCTGTTGACTGCTCTCATAGATCATTCGTGAAGATGATCCTAATCGCCGGCTGAATCCCTCTCTATCTCCAGCGTGATCTGCAAGTGAAGCAGGTTTTCAGGGTATGGGTGGTGTGAGCTGCACTCCTAAGACTGTAGGTCTGGTCTGGACAGTGGGTGTCTGTGTGCATATGACATGATGGTTGTTGGTAGAGCACAGCCAAATGCTGAGAAATAGCAAGTGTTTTGAGGAAAGATCTACAGCTTGCCATTGATTTCATACCCACAGTTTTTGTCTGGCCTTTGCCATGAGTGATTCAGCAAGACCAAATTTTAATCTTTGTTTCATATGGGCCTTTCAGCCCCCTTGGTAATCACTGTAGAGAAGGTGAAGGAAGGTCCTGTGCATCTGTGAGCATCGTGTGTGCTCACGGGAGGGCAGGTTTGGGTCTAGCATGTGCTGCTGTTCAGTTACTAAAATCTTCTGTGCTGTGTTTGAGTCTCAAATTCCTTGTGAAATCCTCAGGGATCCTCTTCTCCCATCTGTTGTGTTGATTTGAACACGTTGCCAGACATCCCCAGCACTGTCCTCTTGGAGAGGGCATGGCCACTGTGGGAGCTGCAGTTTCTCTTCATCCCACCCCTCCGAGGCTTCGGGCTGTCCATAACACCTCTCCTTTTGTGTGCTCCTTATTTCCCTGGTTTCTCATGCCTTTGCCACTCCAACTCACTGCTCGTGGTGCCAGGAGATGGCTTACGTCAGCATCTCTCCCGGCCTGATGTACATGCACTCTTACCTCATCATGTGCCAATGGTGGGTGGAGGACACAGAAACAGGAGAGCAGGTACAAGTTGCTTCCTGAACTCTCTGCAGAGCCACTGAGGCAAGGAAAGCTCAGCCCGACCAAATCCCAGGTTGGTGCCAAGCTGGGACATGTGAGGTTCGTCCCCCCAGGCTCTTTCATGTACTATTTTTCCAAATCTTGCTTTAAAAACTGGGCTATAACACGGTACTTGCTCTTTAGACTCTGTGTCTGGAGGCTGAAACAAAGGTTGGTAGGAGGAGGCTGACTCAGAGGGTTGGTAACAGGATGCGGAGCTGTTCATTTCCTAGTTTCCAGTTTTAATCCAGCTGAATCAGTAAAGACTGATCGCCTGTTCTGTCTGCTGGCTTGTCCAGCGGTCTGTCCGGGAGGGCACAGCTCCCTCCAGCCCCCAGGCAGGTCAAATGTTTCATGGCATGAGTGATGAGTTGTCCTGGGAACCTGCAACATCTGTACTGAGCCCTCTGTGAGTGTCAGCTGAGGTCTTCGCTCTCGCCTTGGGACTGCCAGTTCAGCACATGCTGCTGGCTCACAAACCCACCCACCTCGTTTCTTAAAGGAAGTGATTGCAACATCATGTGCCTCTGAGTCTTGATTACAGTCTTGGTCACCTCCCAATGATCTTGGACAAAGAGCTTCACCTTCACCTCCTTACGGAGCAACTTCACTGCTCTGTCCTGTGGCCCTTTCTCTGATTTTTGCCTTTGGGTCTTTATAATTTATGACTCTTCCCAGAGTTATGAAGGACTATTCCACCACTGCTGTCCCTGTGAGGTGGTTTCATGGAGAACGTGGCACATTTGGTCAATACTGATGTTGAGGAGGGGTAGCAAAACCTGGCAGAATTGGTGGTACCCATCCAGAGCATCCCACTAGTGGAGGTGCTGGGCAAGAGGTCACCAAAGTGGCTTCAAACTATCGCTCCTCTCCCGTCCACCGCTTCTGTGCCAAACACAGCTCAGCTGCAACGAAAAGAATCTGCTTCATTGTGTTTCACGGGGTCCCAAAATTAGTATTTTGTTAAACAAGACAATAAACTCAACAATGCTGTGGTAAGTTTTTGAAACCAAAGTAAAGCTGGATACTAGAATCTAGAGCACTTTTCCCCTCCGGTTATAACAACTTTACATTTGATTAAATGATAGGCAAAAATTCCGTCTCAACAGAATCTCCTTTGTTCCATTGAGAAGCTGGAACTGTAATATACAAAGTACACGTCTGCCTTGCAGAGCTACGCAGTAATCATGGACTGACCAAAAAAAGACTGTTTTTTTAAGTGATTCAACTTGGACGCTGGATGTTGGATTTGTTTTCTGCTGTGGTTTGCTCTGAGGAGCAGCATGCACGAGCGTAAACAGAGGTTCTCCTCTGATGGGACTCACACAAAAGCAAAATGTGGAAGCCCAGGATTGTAAAGTATGCTTGACTCAGCGTGGGGGGATGAAGTTACAGACACACGTGTGGAGGGGGTGCTGGGGAGATGCTCTTCACAGCGAAGCGCTCAGAAGGGATCAGAAATGTGGAAATTTTGTTCTAACACTGAGGAGATGGTGCTGCAGAGATTGCTTTCATGGTTAGGAAACGCACCATGGTAAGATCTACCACATGAAAATTGGTTGTTCTTAGCATGGAGAGGCTGATGAGGTGGTTCTCCTTATGTGCCCTGGGATTACTGGCGTGGGAGCAGGGGTAGTGAGGAGGAGTCGTTGTCTTCTCCAAACCTCGCTTTGTACGACTTAGGCCGATTCTAACGCGGGAGACAGTGCACAGCCCCTGACATCCGCACACCCGAGGTCGAAATCTGGCCTTTGAGCTCTGGCTTCCTGCTGCAACTTACGTGGCATTGCCAGCTTTGAAATCCGACCGTCCAAACGGACACGTGGGCTCGGAAATCCAGGTGGCGTTTGGTGGGATCGCATCCTACCGTGCTGGCTATTCCTTTGGGACAGCCAGTGCTGTCACCCAGGAGAAATTAGCATACGCGTATGAACCCTAAATCCAAACCAGAAGCAGTAATATAAAATAAGAAAGAAAATATTAAAAAATCCCCCCAACACCCAAACATTTTTAACTTTCTCTGATACAAAGCAATTTCTCTGGGACTGTGCGCCATATGAAACACATTATAAATGCTCTTGTAAAATCCACATCATTATACCACATGAAAGGCCGGGTCCTAAAAATAGCCATTCAGAGAGGATGCAGGCTAGTAGCAATTTCGGTGATCGTGAAATAGTTGTGTTGACATCTCTGCGCACGCACACCCACAGAAAGCTTTGACTTTTGAATATTCTTAGCAACATTTGTGCTTTATGGAATTTTCCAAGTTCTGGTCCCATGAATAGTCCCTCACTCAGTGGTGTTGCTTTCTGATCTTATCCCCATGTTTCTAACCCTGATTTTATTGAGAAAACAGGTAGATGATTTTTTTTTTTTTTCATTTTACATGAAACTCTTCCCTTGCTATCAGTTTGTCAATGGTCAAAGTATCAGCTGTAGCTCCCTGTCTCCTATCAATGGAAATGTTTTCTTTTTCCTCCTATGGAGACACACATCCCTGACATTTTGGAGGGCCAACTGCCAAAATGTAAACCTAGAGCATGAGCTGCTAACAGGAGGAGCTGCCACATCTACCCAGCCTTTGTATCTGCTGTAGTAGTCAGGAGACACCAACTGAAATCTGCAGTAATTATACAGTAACGTATCCACAACAACAAAAAAATTCTTCCCCATCCCAGCGATCAGAACTTGGCTTTTGTTTCGAAATATGAAAGGCTGCAGCCTCCTGGCTTCGGTGGGTTTGCTGCAAAGCTCTGGCTGGGGTAAACTGCCATAGCTCTGGGACAGACAACACAGTCCTGCCAAGTGATATCGCTCGAGATCTTTTTGAAGAGCTCATCAGATTTTGTTTTATTGCTGGTGTGTTTTGGTTTTAGCTTGTTATTTGTTTGAATTCATTACTACAGGGGTAGCTTTCTGAAAAACGTTTGAATCTGCAGTGCTGGTCTCGCATTTGCATTTTTCTTTTGGAAGTAGAGGTGGGGGTGCTGGAGACGTACACTCTCAAACCCGAAGAGATCTGAAGGCTGCAGTTTAAGCTTGTCCACGGTTTTAAGTGTGTGGCCCCTCTAAAGCCAGATGGAAACAGTCTATTTCCTCAAAATAATTTGCTTTTGGAATTGGAGCAAAATCTTTGGAGATGGTGAATGAAATAATAGGGTGTTGAAGAAAATGACATTGCTCCTTAAATAGATGGCACGAAAATCATTAAGTCTGAAGTTTCATTCAAATCAGATGTAGCTGTGGTTGTAATGGGGCAGGACACCAACTCTTCAAGCAGTGCAACTCAGTGATTCACTGCAAGACTTCCAGCCCTTCTCCACGTTGTTTTAACTTGAAGAGCAACTCTTGTCCCTTGTGCAGCTCTGGAGTTCTTTTCCAATGGAAACTCAAGTCTTTGGTTCCATCAGTTGAACTCTTGCTGGCTGTTAGCAACTTCCAAGAAACAAATTGTTTCTTTCTAAAATGCCATCACAGGAACATGTCTGCTCTTGCTGGTTTAGCTCCCTAAACCAGCAGGATGGGGGGACGTGGCAATAATTTTATCTAAACCTCACAGAGGACATACATTAATTTCTCCACACAGCTGGCAGAAATTTAACGGTATATTTCCGACTAAATGCTAAGAAACGTTGGCTCCTGTTGGTAGGATACTTGTATTTTGAAGAAGCCAAAATGTTTTTGAACACTTCAGGCTTGAAGTTAACATCATGCCTAAGCCCTTTTGTGTTTTCCATCATTATTTGATGGCCTAAACCAGGGTTATGTCTGGCAGTGTGAGGTTTTTTTATTGTTCTGGTGAACTCAGCTTTTCCTGCTAGGAGCAGAATTCAGGTAAAAGCATTAAACATTGGCTGGATGGGACTTCTGACAGTGCTGGAACCCAGGAGTAGTTGTAGAGAAGATTTAATTTCTCCACTCGAGAGGACACAAAATTACCTGGTACGTCAGTGCCAGTTGCTTGGTTATTGGCATTTACTGGAAGTAATATATAACTACATGCATATATTTAAACTCTGCAGAAGAAAATGTTCTAGAATTATAACATACCGTTTGTACTGATCTAGTATGTGGGTGGGAGCTGCCTCCCTCCTGCCTTCGCCCTGAGAGTTCGTTTGATAGGGAGCCGAGTGATCCCCTTACCAGAGAGCACCAGGTGCCGTGTCAGGCGCGTGTAAATCGCCAAATAAACAGACACGAGCAGCTCCAGTTGTTTATATGTTAACACAGGATGTTCTCAAAATCAGGTAAGAAGTGAGGCATGTTACCAAGTTTTATAGCAGAGGAACCGGATAGTCCTGTAACTGCTGCGCAGGGCTGCGGCGGAGGAAGCGTGGCTTTATCCCAGCTTCTGCTCCCACTCCCCCAGGAGCCTGTTTTTCCGTGACTCAGTTTCCCCCAGGAGCATTTTGAAGCTTTATCGTTTTGTGATGTTTGGAGAGCGCTGCTGGGAAGGCCATGTCAGTGCTGGACAAAATCACGTAAAATCCAACACAGGCTGCTGTGAGAGGGGTTGCTTCAGAAATGATCAGAGGACTAGCCAAAAAAAGTAAGCTGTGTGCTTATTAGACCATTTACTTCAAGATATTAAACAAATTGCAATTTCATAATCTTTTAGCAAATTGCAGGTGGCCCTAAAACCACAATTCCTTTAAGGCGATTGGCGTCTTTTCTCACTTTAAAAACAAATCGCCTTTTCAGCCTAAACAGTAGCTTCATAGAGTGGCATTAGTTGGATGGGAACGATGATGGGGTGGTCCAAATGCACATGCTGCACAGATCCACACCGTTAAACCGAGGGCAGAGTGTCATTTCTTATTTACCGATGAGAATAAGGTCCGGGATTGCACGGCATCATTTTTTTGGACACACGTACCAAAGCCCAGGATGCATAATTCACATTCCTTGTCATGAAGAATGAGTCTATTTATCTTGGAACCATTTTTACTTAAACAGTAATCTCGAGGAAATCATTTGTTAACAGCAGTTCGCTGCCAGTTTGTCAGTTAATGGCTTGAGGCAAAGGCAGAAGCAAGTGAAATCTTTTCCAGGGAGATGCTGCTGTCGCATGTAGTGCAGAAAGGTTTATAACAGAAAGTGTCAGAGGAGGCGGTCGGATGAGTTCAGTCCAACTTTTAGAAACATGAGGAAACACGGCCCGGTGGGGTAGAGATGACCATTTTGCTAGCACATCCCACTGGAAAATAAAGCCATCAATCGTGCCTGTGTCAGCTTCTGAGCCTCAGTTTTCCTTACTGGAGGCTGCAGGTGTGAGCGTGCGGAGACCAAAACCGCTTCACGGTGGCTGGGGCTCTGCATTGCATCCCGGGCATCTCTGCACCTTGGGCACCTCCGCATCCCAGGCATGGGCGCAGCTGGGTGGGAGAGCCAGGGTGCAGCCCCTCCAGCTCAGCCGGGGCGCCGCAGGGTGTCTGCCAGGCAGCAGAGTCCTCCAGCTCACAGACGTTATCGCTTCTCTATAAAAGTCTAGCAGCGAGTTTCAGTTAGGCAATGAGGGTTATCTGATTTCTCTTTAATCTGAGCAGCATCACTACAGCGCGATAACCACGAATCGCTGTTTATCTCGCACTCGGTGCTGCAGGGGGAAAAGTAGCAAGAATGGGTGAAAATTCACTGGAGAAGGAGCTGAGAAAAGCTGTCCTAGTCTACACCAAATCCCTTCTCCTTGCAGCAGGAGCGGGTGAGAAATAACTGCCCCGAGTAGAAACTCTCCCATGAAGCCACAAAATCCAGCTGAAGTAAATACCGCTTCCCTGCAGCATTATCTCCCACTCCGTGCTGTCTACCCACAGAGGATGGTAGGGTGTAGGAACTGGCAGGGGATTAATGGCAGCCTGGTTCATAAAAAACTCGGCTGCCAGAAGGACGTGGGACCCAGACAGAAGAGGGGCTGGTTCTCTCTGCAGATGCCCCCAAGTGCTATTTGTCTGAGAGCAGATTTTCCCACAGATCTTTAGCCTTCATATTATTTGAAGAACCCCCTCTGCAGCTGCAATCCTTCCCTCCCCCGAGGGAAAAACAGGGTGGTAACTTTGTGAACTGAATGGTGTGGAGGTTTAGGAGTACTGCCATGGGAGGGGAAGATTTGGCTCATTAGCGTGGAACATTGTGTTGCCAGGAACAGAGTTTTGGGGCAGAACTAATAACGTGGAAGCAGATGCAGTCAGCTTTTATTAAACTGGTTTGTAGATGGCTTTAAATGGGCAACATTTGTATCTGGGGCTTTCCTGGTGAACGGCAGAATGGCAGACCCCAGCAGCAGAGCCTGGCTTAGGTGCTGGCTAACAAGTATGGAGAAACCAACCGAATCTCTGAACATAAGAGAAAATTTCACGCAAATGTATTTAAAAAAAACCCCAAACAACAAAAGACTCTGTGGCTGTCATATTCTTTCAACTCTTGCAGTCCACACATCTCACTTGGAGCAAGGAACAGCTGTAGTCATGGAGTTTATAGGCTGAAGGACCCAACATTGTATCATCTCTTTCTCATGGTGTATCATCTCCTCTACACCATGGACTCCTGAATTTTACTCGGTTACTCCAGTGGCTGGATGTACCATTAGCTGCTCGACAGTGCATTAGAGGTAGGGTTGGATACATTAATCTCCAAGCCAAGTTTTGAAGCGCTTCCCCCTTGAACCACCCTTTCCATAGCGCTAATTAATTCCATAATGCTTATCTGCATTATCAGTGATGGTCGGATGCCATTTCCTGACACATGGCATTCCACGGCCACCAGTAACGATGGGTAGAACCCACTCTGTAATTGCCTTACCCGAGTTGACGGTGGAATGACCACCAGCCAAATACAAATTGCCCCTCTCAGCCACCTACCAGAACAACGTAGGGCCATTGATACCTCTGAGGAGTCACCACAAAGACCATCCATCCCTCTGCCAGACCCAGCAATGACTGTTGCTATGTGTCCTTACAGTGTCCATCTGGTCCTTTACCACCTCTGTGTAGCCTGGACTAACTACTCAGAGCAAAGAGCAACATCCAGAAATCCTTTCTCTGCTCCACACATCCGAGAGCAGCCTGGCATATGCACCAGGTCTTCACTGACGTGCTGCTTGCAGCCTCGTCATCCCTGGCTGGCTGAATAAGGCTCGAAGAATCCCATTTGAATGCTGTACTCCATCCTACCTCTGTTGTGCAATACTTTTTTCTCAGGCAGTTTCTAATCTAGAGATTTTCTGGGATCTATGCGTGGCATGAAGGGAAGTCTCCTCATCACCTCAGGTTCTGTCTTTCAGTACCAAGTGTTTAAGACATAATTCTAGGCGTCCAGGGCTTGCTTTCTCTTTGTGTCTCCTTTGCTGTTGCTTTCATTTACTAACATGTTGAACTTCAAAGTCTATTCTTTCTCCTTCCTAATTTTTATGGAAAAAATGGTCTGAACCCCATTTGCATTTCCTCCCTGAGGATACTGGCAATCCTTAATCCTATATATTAAAGAATCTCAGTTTTCCCAGCAGTCTTTTATTCTGGGATTACTCTTCCACTCTGTTTTCTCCTTGAAATTCTCTCCTGTGGTTCAAAATTGCTCTTCATGGTGCCCCTGACCACTGTCACTTTCTGTTCTGAGCTATTTGCACATATATTTGACCACTTTTAAGCCCTTTTCCCTTCCCATCCTGTCCTTTGCAGGTAATTTATAAAGGTTTCGTGCTTGTAGGACCGTGTTTGTCCTTGGTGGTTGCAGAGTAAGGCCATGTGCTCTGCAACCCACCAATCTCCAGGGACCTGCTGGAGCAACTATTTTTAGAGCCAAGAGATAGCAGGACAAAGGCAAATAGGGTGAACAACTGGGTGATTTTCGTTTCACACCGATGGATCCATATTCCAGTTGAGGAAATGGCTCCCAGTGACCACAGGCGTTGACCTGCTGGAGAAGCAGTTGCCACCTGGCTGGCTGTGATGCAGGATGGCACCAGAGGGACCCTACCTGCCTGGCCCTTACCCCTCTCCCTGCCTCCATGCAGGGACCGCGGCGATTCCCCCTGCATCCCCCAGCTCGTGGGAGCTGTGGGAAGTAGGTAGGATGCTGACTGGGCTGGCCGTGCGGATCCCAGCATTTAGATCACGCAAACCCAGTGTTCTCTCCTACCAGTCATTCTCAGCGATGTACTCGGGTAATTAGCATGTGCATAAACACTTTGTAATCTTGTGATCATGGCTTGCAGATTAGCTCTTTTGCCAGCTTTGCGATTTCTTTGCCAGTTTTAGTTTTAATTGCAAATCCATTACTGCCAGCTCCCTTGCATATTGTAGCAATAGGCAAATTAAAACACTTGGACACAGTTGGGCGGGTTTCAGTTAAGAAATTAATTGTTACTGCCAACCAGTGCTTTTTAATGCGAGGGTGGCATTTGAGCTTGTTTTTGAGGGCATAATCTCCGAGACTTTCTTTTTTCCCTTCTCCTCCCCCCTCCCCAGACTGCGTTGCCCTGTTGAGCAGCTCCACAGATGGCATGAAGCAAATGCTCGCCTCTTTGATCTCCCAGTCAAGATATTTGGAAGTCATTCTGAATTTATGAGAATCCTGTCTGAAATAAATCTGTCTGTGCGCAGGGCCATACTAAGTCAACCCAGAGCTGCAGGCACGGCTCACCTGAACCTCCCGGGGAAGCGCAGGATTCCATCCCACAGGAGCATCGTGTGATGCTGAGGCGATAAGGAGAAACTTCATGCATATTGTTGAAAAAGTCTAGACAATCTACAATTTACCAGTCGGGCTAATTGGCTAAAGGCTTAATCTGCCCTGATAATCCAGTAATGGTATTGTTGGCAGGACACCGATGTAAATATCACTCAGCGGCGCTGGCAGCCAGTGTCTCCTGAGATTGCTGCCGTTCCCAATTCCCTTTCCACAGTTGTTAGGGCAGATGGGGAATTTCCAGAGTTCTGCAAACTCCTTGTCTTTGCTATTTTCCAAAGACTGCCTGTGCTCAGTCGATGTTGGCTTTCAACATCGGATAGGTAACGTTTTTTACTAGGTCAGAATTTTCACAAGAACATTCATCAGGAGTATCTTTTTTTCCTGGTGTACTTTTTTCCCCTGATGGATTTTTCACATAGCTTGTTCCAGCCTCCTGTCACACAGCTTCTCTTCACCCTTCAATACAAAGAGCATCTGGTTTTGGAGCAGACCCGTGGCAGCGTTGTAAACCACCTGCCACCCTGTGTGTCACCTCCAAGCCTGGTGGCATTCCCAGAGACTTTGGTGGCATTGCTCTGCGTGAGCCCAAGCTTTGCGTGCCGCCAGCATGGCTGGGCCTGCAAACACTGGTGGGGTAGTTCTGAGGTCAGTGAGCTGAGCGAGGTTTTAAAATACCCCAGCACCATTTTGCAGGGATATTTTTAAGCCATGGGGGAGCTGTAGCAGGGAAGGACAGATGGACAAACCCCTTCCACACATGGGTCTCCCACCACTGCAGCGTTTCAGCCCCGTGTGCTGCCTTTGGTGGCTTGTTGACATGTTAGAACGTGGCTTTGAACACAGGCTGTCTAAAATTATTGCCTGACTGTGCTTGAAGAGGGTTGGTATAACCACCTGTCCTAGTTAATGTTTTCTCTTTAACTCTTTCCATCCCTTTACACTGGTGAAAGGGGTCGTTTTCAGCTGCCTTTACAGCTGACGGGCTCTGGACCTCTGAGCCTGTAGAGCACCAGGCATGGATGAACCCTGCCAGGCGCTGGGGTCTCCAGGACCTGATTTCTAACAGAGTCGTGTTTGCTCACTGAAAAGCCACCTCTGTGTTTCTGAGTGCCGCCCTTGCACGTGTAGTCCAGGGACTAAGAGCCAAGTGAGTTTTTTCTTCCCGTGCATCACCACCAAGTCATGCCCTGAGTATTGCCTGTACAACTCCCCTCCTTCAGTGAGATCGTGGATGTGTAATTGATTGGAGCGCAGCAAACAATTCCCCTGATGGCCGAAGCAGAAGCACCCTGGGAATTGTGTTTCTGCAGCAAGGTCGACTCTGTGCTGCCAACAGAAGTGTTAAAAACCCCATATATTATATATATATAAACAAGTTTGGGTCACTGAAGCCAGCTGAGATGGCTGTGAATCCTTCACACCATCTTTAAGGCAGCCTGTAAGGGCTTTTTTTGAACTTTTTTTTCTGCTCAGAAAACAATGGAAGAAGCACAGTTCCGCTGCAAACAAAACCTGAACATGCTCTCACTTACATGTGAGATATCAAAGAGCGCTCTTTCAGTACACATTACCACCCTTCCGTTTTACAGCAAACACCTCGTCACGGCCGAGAGACTTTGGGAAAACTATATATAGTGCGTTGGGCTGAATGTCACCCTCGTAATCGCCCCATGGCTCTGGCTCCCTGAGGTTGTGGCTAACAAATCCAACTTTAATTGTTGGTGATCTCTATCGGAGCAGACATCGGGTCTGAGTTCAGCCACTGCGGAGTCAAGAGGAGTAAACACGAACCTACAGTAAGATCAAAGCAGCGGAGAGGTGCGCATGTGCTAATAATAATAGCTTATGAAAGCTCGTATTTTCCTTCAGCAACATCCTGTCATTTGTGTATTAGCTTTGAAAAGGGTAAAAAAAAAAATTAGTGTAATTTACTTCAGCAAAAATCGAGATAAGGCAGATAGTTGATTGCAGCAGCTTGTGAGGAGTCTGCTGCGAGAATTTTACGTGCACCGTGTCCTCCAGTGCACGTGTGAGGCGAGTGTGCAGAGGCTGAGCTGGCTGTGACTGAAGTACCAGCGTTATCTGATCTTTATGTACAGTCTGTGACAATGGGATGCAGAAAGGAGGATGAGGTAAACAGTCGCGAAGTCGGTAACCGCATCCACACCTGGTGCACCTCGATAAAATGTCTGTAAACAGTTTGTGTAGTGAGGTTACGGTGAGGCTGAGGATGTCTAACGGCTCCGGGGACCCAGGCGAGAGACACACGGTGGTTTGGGGATGGCATTTCTGCTGGGGTGGGATCGCCTGGGGGATGAAAATCAGGATTCTGCCCTGCCACGGCTGTAGGTGGCCCGGCAGGTCGGCTTTCCAGGCAGCCTGTGGGACGAGCAGAGTGTGGTCGGTGTGACCGTACCTGAGAAGGGACTTTGGGACAGCGATAGCGGGGTCAGATAACGTGTCAGACAACAGCCGCGTGGTTTGACCTGCTTAGGAAGTGCTGGACAGCCCTTGAAACTGGGCACAGCGCTGACCATTTCCTCTGTCCTCTTCAAATTTACACTATCAGCCTTTTAATCTAGTGCAGCGGCTTAAACCTCCGGTGGGGTTTTGCCCAGCCCGGTACTGGGATCCTGGCAGGCTGCGGGGAATGGGGATGCGAGAAACCACAGGAGGAGAGCCATGATGGGTGATGCTGGCCGCTGGGAAGCAGACAACATGTCTTTTGAATTCGTCTTTCATGTTGTGTGCTGTGGTTGTTGACATTCGGTTGTGCCTGTAGTTCTGTCTGCAAGCAGGAAAGGGTTTGGGGTTTTGGTGAAGGGGAGGAAGGCTGTCAATAAAAGGTGACAAAGTGGCTCGCTCAGTACCAAAGATGGTCTGGCTGAGGAAAGAGAAGATTGTTTAGAAAGAAAACAGAGGGGAAGAGGACGAACAGGAGCAGGTACAGGCACAGTCACAAACTTTCTGCTCTTTCTGCGCAGGCGCCGTGTCTTTAGGTACCACCAGCTCCTGGGCGAGGTGTGGCGATGGCCTTAGGGTGATCTTAACTGCGAGCAGTTGCTGCACAGGGGAGGTGTTTTTCAGGCTTGCAAGGCTGAGCTCGAGTCTATCCAAAGTCTGCAGCGGCTGAAGCACAGCGAACAGGGACTTGTTAAGAAAGTGGAGCAAATAATAATGATCCGTCTGTTTAATGCAGCTGAAAGGCATACTTCAAAGATAGTGTTATCCTAGAAAAGCCCAAGTATAGAGGGGAATAAACTTGATCACAGCTTCCAAGTTTTGATGGTAGCGTTGTAAGTAGGTCAGCAAACGGTAATATTTAAATTAACTCTTCTTTCTGGCAACTAGATGGGAATGTAGGTCTGGAAATGGGTAGATGTAGATTCTCTTCCCAGCTCTGCTACCCTGACAAGTCACTTCATCTCCTTGTGCCTAAGGGGAGAATACACCTTTGGGCTCTGCCCAGTAATCATCAGCCAAATGCTTCCCCACCTATCTAAAGGGGTTTAGAATATGTGATTGAAAAGTGCAAAGTGTTATTAACATTGAATTAATGTCTGCCATTACAATATGTAATGGAGTATTTCTGCACACACCCCATTTCCTCCTGCTCAAATGTTTTGTCAGGCGGGTCCAAGTGTTTACCAGCTTTATAGCTGGCCTAAAAAAGAGCCAGCAGCCAGCTGGAGCTGCCGGTCGCTCGTGGAGCTGCCGGGCTCGTTTGCTGGATGTGCTGGGCGCGGGAGCTGGCAGCAGAGCCGGG
>NW_010419791.1:46990-47263 GCF_000710305.1 Buceros rhinoceros silvestris | reverse complement strand
GAGCGCGGAGCCGCTGGCACACAGCCAGGGCCCCGGCTTTCGGCAGCAGGGTTGGGGTGCCCCATCGCCAGCCACCCCGCAGCTGCCGGGCCCGTCTCGTGTGAAGCCTGCCCGCCCCTAGCACCATACCGGAAGGCAAGGTGCCTTCGCCACGGGGTGCACGGTGGGGTGCAGATGTGCCACGCTTCCTGCCGGGGGTGGAGAGGACCAAGCATGGTGAGGGTGGCGGGGGGATGCGCTGCCAGAGCGCCTCCCTTCACCTCTTGTCTGGGA
>NW_010419791.1:20606-46843 GCF_000710305.1 Buceros rhinoceros silvestris | reverse complement strand
TGTCTGGGAGCTGAGAGTCGCAGCCCTCCCACTGCCTGCACATCCTTGGCCGACAGCGACATCCATGCTTACCCAAGCACTGCAACAACACCCTGCACAAATTGCTTTAATTTCTACCTCCTCTAAATATATTGATTTTCTCCATGCAAATAAGAGCCGCGTGTTTGTTGACCCACAGCCGTGTTTAAGGCTGTAAACCCAGACCTTTCCTCTTGGTCGGTCGTCTGCTCATCCCAGCAGACAGAAGCTCCCCGCCTGCCTGTCACGCTGGCCCACTGGTGTTGGGTTCACACGCAGGCGCTCGGCAGCCCTGCCTTGCTTCTCATTATCACACCCCGAAATAAATATCTCAGCGCACGGGGTGGGTTACTGTCTAGACTGCATCACCTGAACCAAGTGTATGCACTAATATAACATGTTATTAGGGCTCGCTAAAAGTAACATTTCTTTGTTTGATCCTTAATTGTTTGTTCATTAGCTTGCTTGCTGATTCATAAAATATGAACACCTCCAATAGCGTATCTAGTCACTAGTGCAAATTAGCTGGTTTCTAATGTACATAAATAAATTACAGCCCTGCCTTGACAATTCGCCTGTAGTACAAGCGCTGTGCAGAAGTGCTTTATCTCACCAGGAAAGAATTGGAGCTGCTGCTCTGCACACAGGCTGACAAGTAAAGGCAGAAGCCGGGAGTGCTGGATCCTACGCTTGCAAAACACCTTAGTGGCAAACTGATCTCTTTGCTGGTGGGTCATCAGTTCCCTTTAGCTCTGGAGCTGGAATATGATGTTCTTGGATACCCACCAGGGCTGGATTTTCAGCTGGCATGACCTGGCATGGGCACGGTCTGCAGTTAGGGAAGCCCCGAAGCTCTCGTTATCCCGGGGCTCTGCGTTTCCCCCTGGTTTGTGCGATCCAGTTTTGCTCTTCCTCTCCAGCAGCAGCTCTTCCTACGTTTTGGCTGTTCTTGTTGCTTATGAGTTATTCCCCAAAAGAGCCATGTCCTCAGATTCCTAAGAAACCTACTCCCAGGTAGGATGTGCCCATGTGCAAAACTCCTGGAGGATCTGAGATCATCTCTTTGTGGAGGTTCTTTTCTAGCCGGCAGATTTACGCGGCAGGGACTGTAATTCTCTAATAGCATTCAGTGATAGCATTCTTCGCTCCTTTCCATCGCACCGTTAACATGCTCATCACAACGGGTATCATTCTCTAAAAATAGTGTCGCTTTTTAGATAAAATTCTGAAGGCGGCTGTTTAATGTCTGCATATTTTACTGGTTTAATCCCTCTTCAGTTCTGTAATTCTCTTAAAGAAGGCTATTGGGGATAAGCTTGGGATACAAG
Organism: Buceros rhinoceros silvestris; assembly: GCF_000710305.1. NCBI lineage: Eukaryota > Metazoa > Chordata > Aves > Bucerotiformes > Bucerotidae > Buceros > Buceros rhinoceros. Next base: position 45,497 of record NW_010419791.1, on the reverse strand, counting down.
TCGCGGCTTTCACTGTACCAGAGGGGTTTGAACTGATGCAGCTTCACCGTAACGGAGAAAGTACCAATGTCCGGGCAGCACAACGTGTTTTTAGTTATTAAAACGTCAGGTCTTGTCTGATTTCTACGGACACTACATATTTATAGCCATAAATGCCTCATGTCCCTAAATCGATGGTTACAGGCAACGTTCCTGAAGTCTTCACTGCGCATAAGGCTCAGACCTGCAGGAGCTCACGTAGGTAGATGATTTCACATAAATGGGTGGTCTTGTCGAAACCAGCCTAACAATTTGTGCCCAAAATTATTTGTATGTATTTGTATTTGCAAGTGTTGGATTTATACATGCAAGATCAAGGACCTGGTTGGTAAGTTTTTCGGTTTGCTGTGTAAGAGCTCTGTTGGCTGCGTACTCATGGGTCTCTCTTGAGATCCGAGAGCAACCACTCATAGCCCTGTCCTGAGCACATGTAGATACTCATAAAATTGTAAAATTTGTGATGAACTGAAGGATCTTCTGGCAGGACCGCTCCCTACAAGGTGCAGCATCTCACATGACGGTGCTGCCAGCAGTCTAGGCTCAACAAACGTGTATTTTTGGCAGCATGAAGTATACTGAGCCTCTTTCAGTGTGAGTGATTAAACAGAGATTAGGATGGTGGGGAGGTTGTATCATCAGTTATTTTACCTCACTCCTATACCATTACTTTAACTGACTTTACCTCAAAACCTCTCAAACTTCCTTTTCTTTGCTAAATTAGCTCGTGAATTCTCTGCTAGCTCACATGCCCAACTCTTGACAGACGTGGAAAAAAACCTGCCTTGCATGTGCCATCATTGTTTCCTTTACCACTACACGTCTGAAACATTCCCAGGTGATCCTTCATCGCTGCGATGGTCAGAGGCTCTTCCAGACGTTGCAAACTGGCACGTGGGAGGGGATTTCACCACAGAGAAAGTAGTGAAAGCTGAGTCCCAGTCCCAGAGCCATTTTAGGACTTCCATGGTATCAAAAGGATCATTTTCTTGCATGTTTTGAATTTGAAAAACCTGAGGCATGATTCATGTGGTCTGGGAGCTGGTAGGGCTTACGGTGCTCTCTCCAGGTTCACCAGGAGCCTGCTGGGCTCCAAGTGGAGGGCACTTATCTACTAGATCATCAGGCCAAATGAAATCCTACTTGGGAAGGTCAGGGGTGCCTTTGCCCCCTGGTTCGACTCTGTCTGCATTTCAAATGGCTTTTTTCTTGCTTGGTCAATCACGGTTTTCACTTTGTCCGTGTTGTGCTTCCACAGCAAAATAGAATTAGTTCTAGTTAATTAACCCACAAATCTATAATCTCTAGTTCATGAAGGAAAAATACAGAAGTGGTAAAATATCGAGTCTTGCTGTTGGAGCCAACCAGTACGTGATGCCATGGAAGCCTGCAAAACGACTCCGAAGGGCGTCATCCAGAAATTCTCTTTCATCTTCCTCTCATTCTGCTTGAATTTCTTCACTTAATTGTTCAAATCATTGGCTGCGCTTGGGTTCTTACATTTTTGGTTCGCTGGGTGTAATGCTATCCAGGTCTCTTTGCAGATGACCAGATTAAGTGAAAGAAAATTAATTATGCTTATTTCTGTGCTTTAGGTGTTTTTTTCATGTGTACTGCCCTATGCAAAACAAGGAATATGAATCCTTAATGTTTTCTTTAGATCCTAATTCTAATCCAGCTCCCCAGCTCCACCTGAGTTACCTCTGAATATAGTTTTCTTCACCGTACAGTTGTTCTACGTCGTTGAAAGTGAAGGTTCTTGCTAATCAGGTAGAAAGCTCTAGAGCAACATCTCTTCTTTTAGGTTGCAAACATCATTACTTTTGCTGTCCATTTAGTTCTCCGCCTCCCTCTTGGTGTTTGGAGTTTTTCTGAGATTTTCTGAGATTTTGTGACAATCAGAAATTTATTTCAAAGGCCACTGCACAGCTACCTGAAGAAGACAGTGTTCATTCAGTGCTGGTCTTGTCTCGATTCAGGACAGCAACTGGAAGGGAAAATATTTTACTGCAGATACCAAGAGTTTTAGAGTCCTCAAGCAAGCTTGCATTTAAAAGGAAGAGTTGCTAAATTCAACGTACGTAATTGTCATACAATTTGAAATAATAGCTTTACAGGAGTGTCTGCGTAGAATTTGACCTATATATTCCTTAGAATTCATGACCATGTGGAGGAAGGAGAGAGCTTGACCCAGCTTGACATTCGGATTCCAGAGGAAGGTTGCATGACTAACGTTAAAAAAACAGCCACTTAATTTCAGTCTTGGAATTGCATCATGAAATCACAGGCTGAAACCATGGAACCCACTACAGGCATTTTTCGGAGCCATTTACTGATGCTCATCTGCCTGAATTAATAAAAAAGAGTTAAGTAGTTTATTTTGGAAAGTAACTGTACATGTATCTCCTTTCCACCACTTCTCTTGGTTAAGACACCTCTTCTGCAGCTGAAGAGGTTTTCAGATGAGCCTTTGGGTCATGCTATTGCCAGGTGGTGGTGATCCTGCTTTCTCAAAATGCCTCTACATAAAATTATCCCAATCCCACAAACCACTCCGCATTATTTCGTTGATGTTCTGCTGGTAGAGAGGCCTCCAAGGTTTTAGAGACTCAGATGGAGGCAGGTGCCTGTTTTCTCCTCCAGCCTTCCCAGAAATGCTGTGGGTTTCCCCCATCCATGGAGGAATTCCCCCCTTGGGGGAAGATATAGGTCAGGGTGGCATTGGGGTATTTGTTTGCGTCTTCCTTGGGCAGAGGACTGTGTCTCCAGCACATCCTTCTCCTGCATCCCTGTGCCACTCGGTGATGATCCCTCACTCCTTGGCTGCATCCCCTGGCCACTCTGTCCTCTCCATTTTCCCATTCCTGACATGGTGACAGCAGGTCGATCACACGTGAAGGGAGGAGGTGCAGAAGCACAGTGCTGCTTATGAAACAGGGAATGAATCCAGTGACACCAGTGTCCTGGGTTTCAAACTCCCAGGGGAGTGCTTGAGGTCAGTGCCTAAGGACAGCATCATCCTTGGGTACCGTGCTGGGGTTCCGCCATTCCCACAGCACCGCCCCTTGCCCTGCGTTGTAGTGTAATGAGTTCTCGGTGTGCTTTATGGAAAGGACTGGATTATATCAACTGCTTCAATCTCTGTGTTTCATAAGTGTGGAATGTCCCGACTCCATACACAGCAGAAATAGCTGTCAGGCTCATTACTTTGGTTGAAGGACGTTATTTGCTAGTTGGGGTGATTCCCTGGGCTGCATCGCTCTGCCCATTGGTGCGTGTGATTAAGACATGACACGTTCCATGAGCTTCAGATGAGGAGAGAGCAGAAAGAAGCAAAATGTTGCTACTCTGATGTAATTTTTAAAACTCTGCTTCTTCGCTGATCAGCAGAGCATGCTGAGAGCTACTGGGTGATGGTCTCTGCCCTCCTGCCCCCAACAACAGGGTCACAGAGATTTCAGTTTTCCCTTGCATGGAGGATGGCTAAAATCAGCTGGAAAGGGGGGGAGTCAGGTCTGCTGTCTGACGGAGAGAGCACGGGTGAAGTGTTTTCCTCAAGTGGAGATCCAGACTACTGCTGGGTCACCAAAAACATGCCCAGAGAGAGGGAGGGGAGAAACTTGAGCTGCTCTAATCACAGGTAGGAGTGGAAATACCTGGAAACGATCCATCAGCGAGCAGTGGAAACACTGGGGATAACTCCTGCTCCCTCCCAAATGTGTGCTAATGTGGCCTTGCACAGTACTTTCCTTTTCAGTCTAGTTAATAGTCCCAGCAACATGTTTAGATAGGTATTTATTTAAAAATCTCTTTTTATGTTTCATTTCCAAGCCACCACGCGTGGATTTACTCGTGAGTAATGGATGAGTCGTCAGGGTATAATGCTCATTACTCACAGGGAGCGCGCTGGGAGGCGAGAGCCGGGTGTATCCCATATTCATCCTGTCCCCAAACGCTGGGCATCACCGCCTGGAGCTGCCGTAGTGCTGATGCTGCAGGAGCTGTGACGAGGAATTCAGCTCATTTGTCCTCATTTTTTAGTTCATTTCTACGAAGTATCTACCATGTTGTAGAGCACAAGCCAGCGATAAAGTCTGATTTCTGCGTCTTCTGCCTTGAACTGCTCTTTGTGGAAGGGAGGTAACAAGTGACGTTGGATAGCCACAAACTCTCTGTTAAATGAGGATTACATTACCTACCAAGAATGTAGGCAAGCCAGACTCAGTGGTGCAACGTTCTGAAGAGAAGACTGGCAGCCAGTGCTAATGGATTAATGTTCTTTTTCCCTCAGTCGAATGTTTCTGTTTAAAGCACCTGCTGAAAAGGGAGCAGTATAATGAAGTGTCTGGGTGGTAAAAACTGTTTTTAGAGCCCTGGTTTTGCTTCCCATTCTTCGGGCAGTGTATAGAGCAAAGAAAAGGCTCCCCATAGCATGGGATGGGGAATTAGGATCCAGCCCCTGGAGCCTGCAATACCCACCCTGCCAAATCTCATGCTGTGGGTTGGGTGGCAAACAAGAGCAGTAATTGAAGCAGGGAGACTGAATTTAGGAACAGAGCAGAACAAATTAATGTGTGGTCCTGGAGGGTGATTATTGCTGCTCCTGGGCCTGAGAACGCCTGGGCTCATCCCGTGTCGCAGCGATGCGCAGGGGGTGGGAGGTGAGGGATTAGCTTCTCCTTCTGTTCAGAATACAGTCTAGACCAGCCCTAGCCAGACCAGAAAGACAACATGGCATGGAAATCACAACCCAGGCTCCTCTTTCGCTAATGGTACACAGGATACAGCCGGGCCAGTGTGAGGTTTTTGTGCTTGTGGTCGAGAATTTAACTTTCTTTTTTCTGAACGTGCTGTAATGTAAGACACTTTTGGGGGCAAGGGTTTCAAATGAAACAGGATTCTGCACACGCAGGAGCTGCTTGTTTGCAAATACAGTGATGTGAATTTAAACCCTTTGTGGTTTACCATGGAAAATTCAGACATGGTGTTTTTCACCTGAACTGCGCTACTTACAGTCTGAAGGCAGAGGAGACCGTGTAGCTCGAGCAGTGAAGAATTGCAGACGTGAAATTAAAATTAACTTACTCGGCGTGCGCGCAGATGACTACAGATAAACACAGGCTGCTGATGGGTGATTTCCTCGTGCCATTTTCGTTTGCAGAGCAGGTGGGTTGGTGGTGAGCAGCACCCCTTGGAGCAATGGGAGAGCAGAGCTCCGACCTCCCCAACCGTGGAAGGAAGGTTTTGCAGGGCAGGAGCTCTCTGACATTCGTGGAGATTATTATAGCCGTATTCTCTGTAAACCTGAACAGACAATTAGCCTCTTTAATTCTCTGTAGGTGAGTTCAAGTCTTTGTAAGTGCCTTCCCAGAAAAAAGGCATAAAAATCTTCTTTACTTTTCTCATACAAGACTTACACACTTCAGCATCTCACATGGATGACAGTATTGTCCCAGGGAGGAGGTGATAGCGAAAAGGAGGGGTATGGTCCTTTTGCAGGAGCAAAGAGAGCCAGGAGGAGCTACTTGTGCACAGGACTCATCTAGGCTACCTCTGCTCCACTTCTCAAGAATACCCAGAAAACACGAGGGTGAGGAGTCCTTCTATGCCTTGTCCCTTAGCAGCGCGGTTACACCACTGCCTGTTTTCCAGTGCCCAGGAAAGGAAGGGCAGGATGTGAGCCTCTGTAGTGGTATTATTTGTTACTCAAGGAGTCAGGGGGAAAAGTGTGGTTGACCAGATCTACAATGGATCACCTGAAATAGAAAGTTTCCAGTTTGAGACTGGGGTAAAAAAGAGATCTCCCGGAATAGACCGTATGTGAAGGACACTTGGAGGTATTTACCATTTTGCATCAATGGGGTGGGTGAGATAATTGCCTTCCACGTTCATAATTACTTTTACTTTTGATTTCTTCTGCAGCATTAAGGGTTTACAGTCTGTAACACAACATGTGTGGGTGTCACAGGTCAGGCAGCCTGCCCTGGAGGAAACAGATTTTGCGGGTAGTTTCTCATTCTTGTTTACTCCTTGTGTTCTTCACTGGTGCAAAGACCCACACTGAGCTGAACACAGAACATCAGCCGCAGTTGGGACGACCAAGACAGGATCATTTTTCACATGGCAACAATTTTGTGAGGATTTGGCTCAGATGTACAGTTTAGTAAAAAGATAAAATCTGGTTTTGAGTGCAGATAAGGCATGTGTCAGGATTAAGGTTTGGGCTCATAAAGACCTACGAACTAAGAGAGCACAAGCTACAGCCGGAACTGAGCCTGAGGACCAGGACAGAGCACTGACCTGCATGGGGGTTAAGGCTGCTAGGAGACACTGGAGAGGAGGGGACGGTTTTAGGATTAAGATTTGGCTGTGGAAAGCCATGAGACAACGTAGCTGATTCTGAATTCCCATGATCCTATTTAGTTGTAGTTTTCCTCTGAGCTTTACCTGCTACCTTGAGCCTTGGTCATCAGTGCCTTGCTGGCTGTGGTTGGGAGCGTGGCCCTGGGGCACATTGCTGTAGTGACCTCCTCTGTCATGCAATCTCAGTGGTTGCTCCTGGTTCAAGCCCTAATCCTACACTCAATGCCAGCCCAGCCCCAGGAATGTCTCCCAGTTCCCAAGCTAAATATGATGGCTCCAGATATGACAGCACATTCAGAGTCCACCACGTAATCTGCTGAACTCAAACTCTAACCCTGACCTCAACCTCAGCCCTCTTACTGCTCCAGTGACTCCTGGTGACCCCAGATTTCAAAGGAGTCACAGATTCACTCAACGTGAGCTTTCAGTTTTGGTGCTGTCTCCCCCAAATCCCTTTATTACCCTAGCCCATCATTTTTTTCTGATAAAACTGTAATTCTGGACCTTCCCAAACTCATGCAGCCATCACCAGTCCCAGAAGAAAGTAGTCTCAAAGTGTCCTCTTCCCTTACTTCGCTCATCTGCCTCCGCTGAACCTTCTCATGACCTGACTTCATTTGTTCGACCCTGACGCATACTCCAGCCTCAATACCATCGCTTTCCCCTTGTCAAATGCTAACCCGAACCAAAACTCTCACCTGAGCCATAAAGGTGCAAGCTGTACTCAGACCACCTTACAACGCGACCCAGGTGGAGCTGCTAGAGCACTTTTCTTGGTAGAAACTACATTAAGATCTAGAGCCTCACGAGTTGGGTTTGGGTCTGGGGTTAATATTGTTCTCCAAATTAAATTGAGGGTTTAGTTAGACTCATCCATGAGGTAGGAAAAAATGGGAGAGTGCTGACGGTGCTGCCTGCCTGCAGTCACCGATGCTGCTTTCCCAAGCGAGTGGGACGGGGAGTGTCCTGTCCCAGATTTCCCTGCCTGCTGTCACATGGTACCGTAGGTGCATGGTCTGACAAAAGTCTTCCTTGGAAAAAACAAGCTTCAAGGAAGAGCATCTGATGTCGTCACTGTGAGATGACTGGGCTAGAACAGTTGCCTTAATTAACCTCCTGTAAATACGGTGTGCTGATGGACTGCAGCTCAGCAGTGGCACAGGAATTAATTTCCAAGGAAACTCTTCTGAATTCTAGAAGAGGTAAAGATGGTTTGTCTGAGAAGGTACTGTATCCAACAATAGCTCTAGAGTTTGCAAACAAGTCTTTCATATCTTTGATCTCTTCTGTTTCATGACTCCCCATCGCTTTTGAAAGATAGCTGAATCTTCAACCCCCACAGGAAAATCCAGCTGTTTTGTCCTTACCCTGCTTACAACAAATGCAGGCAGGTGGCAGGTCCCGGTGGTGTGACGAGTGTGAGGGAGTCACCTTCGCTTCCTTGCAGCTCGGTGACAAATGCTCAAGAAGTAGGAATGGAATGGAATGGAATGGAATGGAATGGAATGGAATGGAATGGAATGGAATAGAATAGAATAGAATAGAATAGAATAGAATAGAATAGAATAGAATAGAATAGAATGTTTCAGCTGGAAGGAGTACGACAGCTACTCCTGCTTTACATTTGAAAAGAGGGTTTGGGATTTATGTAATCAACAGTTCAAAAACTATCAGAAGGAGAGAAGCTCCAGGCTGTTTGCATGCTTGCTCACAACTGAACACAAAGAAACTTGAGGCCAAAGTCCATCCCAAATGCGTGTCCTCGGGCTGCCGCCTGCCCCATCAAAGCTGCGTGAGGATACGCTGCTCTGTTCCCAGAGCTGCGTTGAGTGACGGTCACCCGGCGGTACGGGGGACCCGGCCATCTGCGCCCCTCTCCTGGGAAGGGCACACGTCTGTGGGCACATCCTTTCTGATCTGATGCATCATGTCTGAAGGGAGGAGGCTCATCTTCAAACCCAGCCCCGCTGTGCCCGTGGCCATGGGAGACTAAAGCCGCGTTCCCAGAAGTCAGAGAAGCAGTTACAGGTTTTTCCATTGATTTTCCATTCAGACTTCTTCTCTCGGTGTTTTATAAAGCACTGCATACACCTACTTTCAGCTATAAATAAGAAATAATCATGTGCATTTAACACTTATTAAAATTCTTTTTAAATTTCTATGCAAACGAGGAGCAGCCACAGGCTCCTGGCAGGTTGCCTGTGAAGCCCTTTGTTCTGCAAAGATTGTACACCACTGATGGGGCAGATAAATTTGTCTTCAGTGCCATAGTCTTGTCTTTGCTCTGCATCTTTTTTATAACTACTGGAAGGTGTAGGTTGAGAAATGCTGGTTTGATTAGCTGAGCTTGTGGTTGGTCTCTTTTCATGCCAAATTCATTTAAGTGTTCCAGACATGGCATCCACCCATGGAATCTACAAATATATCTCTCCCCAGTGCGTCATAATTCCTGGGGTAGTAAGTGATGAATCATCGGGATCTAATGTGAAGATAAGCTAATTAGCATTAATCAGAGCTCCTGCCCGAGGTGGGAAAATGCTAGGTGAGCAGTCTGCTGGCTGCCATCAGAGCTATTTAATTATTTTATTTTCATTTCTTTCGATTTTACAAATCGGGATCTTCAAAGCTCTCAAGTTCATAGACCGGTGTTCTCCAGTGCCGTGCAAAATTTAACAACCCTTTTGTCTCCCTCGTTCTCCATCCTGCCCTGATCTCACCCATCATCTCGCTTCCTGCATCGCCTGGCAGTCCGCAGACCGCGGCTGGGTCATGTTGTGGCGTGGGATGGCTGCTGGACTTAGAAGTTCCTCCCCGCAAGCAATCTGCCTGCAGCCCCCTCCCGTTCCAATCGTTAAGTGACTATCTCCAGAATTTAAATTACTCTTAACTAATTGCAGTATCACGGAAGAGGGAAGTCCCATCCTGTGCCATGAGTGGTGATGAGCTGTGTTGCCCTGATGTGGAGTAGTCGTGGGACCTGGTGATGTTCCCTTCTTTCCACTCTGGGGACTAACTGTTTGTCGGTATTTTAAAAATTCTATGACAGTGTTTTGTCACTTCTTCTAGTAATGTACCTTCTAGCAAAAAGTCCCAAGCCACAGGGATGCCTGTAAATACTTCCTTACGTGTCCTGCCTGGGTGCCAGCTGTCTTAGCCTGCTCTGTTGCAATCAGCATTCAAGTCTGTGGTGCAGAAGCATGAGGAATTCAGTCTCAGCAAAAAGACACACCATGAACCACCACCCTCTGTGACTGCTGGCCAGGTTGGAAGGTTGTTTAGGACAAATTCCTTTATATATTCGCGTCTGCAGCATGCCCCTAGGTTTTGGAACGCGGTGGCTTTGGTAGTGTGTCTCCTCTGTGTTCCCTGCAGTAGCAGGAGTCCTGGTGGAAACGGAAGCAGGGTCCAGACTCAGCCATTAGCACAAAGATAATTAGCTTTCAGTGAGACCCAAACCCTACAAGGAAACATTTCTAAAGGTGCTTGGGCACCCAGCGCGCAGCGTGGCACCATAGGGAAGCTGGGACTGTCCAGGTCCACCCAGCACGGCACAGCCTTGCTCTGCTGGCAACAGCTCCTGGGCTCCTTGGGCACTGCGGCGCTTTGGGAAGCGATACCCAGGGCAGCAGCAGCAGCAGCAGCAGTGGGAGATGGGGGATGCGCGTTAGCAGACCCCCAGCGCCGGAAAAAAGGCAAATGTCTTCTAGTCTGTGGGCTCAGGAGTCCTTCACAACTCAAGTCCGTGTGGTCCTTTGCTGCTGTGTCCAACGTGTGTCTTTGCCACCCAAAGACAGAACTGAGGTTGTCTTCCCGTCAGACTGCTGGAGGTCTGCCACTGGACATGCCTTTCTTTGCGCTGGATTTTGCCATGATCCCGTAACTTATAATTACACTGACTCTTCCATTACGGCGAAACCCGCCCCTTCCTTTTTTAACTGTGGCACACGAGCTTTTTAGAGAAACCACTGAGAAGTTTCAGAACAGCGTCGTGCTCTGTGGACTGCTGGGATGGGTCAGTTTTACCTCTTGAGCTTGTTCGGACGTAACGTAATTATCCCTTTTCACAGCACTACTGTTCAAACTCAAAGTGCAGGAGCACATAGCTACTTCTTTTACTATGGTGAATAAAAATCCCTGGGCCAGCTGAGAAGGTTGGGAACCACCAGCAGATGTCATTGCAGCCAGCACAGCTTAGGACGCCTGGGTGAGAGCAGAGGCACCGCAGCTATTCACATAATGCCCAATGGAAAAAGAAAATAAGAAGATAAATCAAGTGATCTCGGATTGCCAGGTAGCTGTTTCTTAGATCACTGGTAGCTGGTTTATAGTAGATAGAGTAGATATGAGGGATTTAATTCCACACTACAATTTGCTTTCTGCTGAATAATTATGATTTATTAGTCCCAAGCACAAATTATAGTAATTTAAAATATTAATACTTTTTTTTTAAGAAAGGAACATGCAAGTGGATTGTGGGTCCTGACAACCTAACGAGCCTGGGGATTAACGGGGAGGGCTAGCGGGGTGCTCCGCATCTGCTTCATAGTAACTTCAGGCATAGTGCTCGGGGACCGATGGGGTGAGCGTGCCAGTGCCCAGAAGCCTCTTCGGAGATGCAGGGCACCATTTCCTCCCTCCTCCCCGGGAGCTCCTGGGGTGTTCCTGGATCACGCTCTGGGCCCGCTGCTCCAGTGCTCCCTCCCACACTAGCCCCTCCAAGGCAAGTGGGGGACTCAGGTCTGCAGCAGGAGCCAGGGTGTTGATTAAGAGCGTCTCAGACTGTTTTCTTGTCTTCCCTCTGTTCTCTCCTTGGGTCTCCAGGACCTGGTAGTTTGTGCACATCTCCATGCTGCAGTAGTGTCGGTGTGGGCGAAGCCTCAGCAGTGGTTTGGTCTTGTGGCCAAATCACCCTCTGGCTGCACCGTCCTCAGAGCCTGGCCAAATCTGTGGGCTCTGCCCATCCTCTACGCCCCAGGACCCCCTGGGCAACCATGTGCCATCCTTTCCCATGCCATGCTGCTAGCAATGGACCATCAAGACCTTGTCTTTGTGTCACCTCCTGCTACGGGTTGGAGGTTAGTGTGGTACTGGAGTTGTGCTGCTGGGAGGTCACCATGCCTTGTCCATAGCGCTGGGTGATTTATTGCCATTTTCTCACCAGTTCAAAATAATTTCATGCTTCCTTGGTGCAGGCACCCCACAGACAGACTGTGTGCAGCAGCTCTGGGGTGGCTGAGGCGGGTGGATCACAGTTCTCTGTTAGCACGGCAGACGCAGTCCCCAGCACACAGTGGAAACGAGCCCACCCAGCAGTTCGGCACAGCGTTTCCATGCCACTGCTGTGTCTTTGCAGCACATGGATCGCAGGATGTTAGACTTCTCTGCACAAAAATGCTGGAAATGTGCTCCAGCTCCCAGCTCCTGCTGGGATGGAGGATGGTGTGTGGGGCTTTCACAAGAGAGCCTTAATAGGAGTTTGTGCACGTGTCTGTGCTCTTTCTAACCAGTTCCTAATGTTCATAATTTTATGCTAATGGCTATGGAGGGCTAGATGATACTCCTCTTGAAATCGGTGGCAAAATTTGCTGTCGTAAAGACAACACAGGGAAAATGCTCATTAGCATCTCTTCCTTGGTGATTTCTCCACCCTCCTTTCTCTGGGGTTGCAGAATAAACAGAGAAATGCCACCGAGCTGACTGTAAGAGCTTGGTGGGTAGCAGGTAGTTATTGTTACACTCTTGTCTAAAATGTATAGAAATGTTCTACATTAAACTGCTATTACAAGCGATATTTACTGTTTGCATGGTGCAGATCACAACCAGAAGTGAGGCTGCTGAGCTCAGTCGTGTTCAGATGCAGGAGATAGCAGGTCTCCACCCTAGACAAACACTTTACAGTTGAGAAGTGCAATTGCTGTTAAACTCCTGGTCTGAATGTAGCCCCGCACGAATACGAAACAGAGCGAGGCAGATAGATGTGAAGATAACAGACATCAACTACAGGTGACGTTTTTATGGGCCGTGTCACCAGTCTCCTCGTAACACAACAAACAAGTATTTATCTTGTGGGAAGCATCGGGTGAGCGGCGAGGCTCTGGCAGGAACCCCAAGCACCGGAGATAACCGGTGATAGAGCGCTGTGGTCTTTGCTCAGCACACAGCCCCCTCCGAAACCCAGCACCTTTCATGTGGTGGGGCTGGGAACCGGGATCGGGGCGGTTCTGCTGCGGTGCCGGAGCCAGGGGCGTTGCAGCTGCAGAGCCGGCACGGGCAGGTGCCTCCTCGTCGCGAGGAGCGCGGCCGGGAAGTGAAGCGGGTTTCTGAAATGAGTAAATGCGGGTCGAAGCAGAGGTGCTAAAACGTTGCAGAGCTCAACAGACTAAAATTTCCTGCAGGTTGAGTGATTTTCTTCTCTATACAGTGTGCTTCACGGCATTGCAGAAGCAGCGTGCCTGACAAGGGAAAGCACTTTGCCTTGTTTGTGCGCATCTACAGCGAGGAAAAGGCAGAGGATAGAACACCCGCCATCTCCCAGGCCAGTGAGGTTTCCCACTTCTGCAGCCCCCAAACTCTGGATGAACGCTGCAGACAGCGGCGTGACTTTGGCCTGGGGTGAGATAAATCAGTGCGAAAACTCCCATTGACGTTGGCATGGGTCAAGTCTTCTTTTCTGTCCTGTGAACGGAGCCTCTGAGTTGTTACACTTCTGAAAGCTGTTTGGAGATGCTGGGCGGCAGCAGCCTGAGCATACGGGTGCTTCATCCTGCCCTCGGGAGGTCACCCCCAAACACCCCAGCTGGGGACCTCTTGACACGACTAAGATGGAGCTTCCTTCTAAATCCTGCCAGCTAGGTCTTGGCTGCGTTTGGGGGCTGTTTCTTCGGGAAGTCACAAGCTGCTTTGCGTCCTGAAGTGTTTAGAGAAGAAACACCTTTCTCTGTGTAGCACCTCAGTTAAAACCAAGAGGGGTGTAAAAAGGCAAAATAAATTATAGTTTATATGGCCTTTCCCTTTTGCATTCGCAGGAGCTTAGGTGGTGGCCCTAAGATAGAAGAGGGGTTTTTTAATTGCAAACTTTTCAGGCGAAAATGTAAATCTTAACCCAATGGTAACTAGTTTAATTGTATTTTTCAGCAAGCCACTGGTCAGGAAGAGCACTTTTACTTCCAAAAATGAAATACTAATATAGGATTTGATGGTGTAGTGATGTCCTGAAGAGAGGATTTTTCGGCCCGTGGGTCATGGTCCTGATAGCAAGAGAAGCTTTTCATTCACAGAGTTTCAGAAAGCAGATGTGGGACACAGGGACTTACAGCTCAAGCCCTAAATAATACCTAGGCTAAAAAATTACGCTGTGGGCGTGTGGAGGTTGTCTGCGTGTAGGTGTGGTAGATAGATTTTTTTTTTAGTATAATTGTTCTGTGTAACCTTGGTGTCATCATCCAGCAAAGCCAGCTGTCAATTATTGCAATGGATCAGGGGACATCGCCAGCACGTTAAAAAAGGGTCTGTGCTGCCAAGTGACCTGCCATTAAATAGCTGATCTCTGGTAGTGGGTTAAAGTGGTTAATTATCTGGTTAGGGGAAAAAAATCTGTGCCGGAAGCTTGATGTACTGAGGGTACCCTGGATTATCATCTGTTCCTCCTCCTTCTCGAATGCTTTTTCTTCTGCTTTGCTTCTCAATGGGTGTAAATGCTGGGGCAGCTGTAGTGAATCAGTTTGTGTTTCGTGGCAACAGCAGGCACAGAATCGAGCCCGAATCAGCAAGTTCAGCAAACCCCTCCATGGAAACCCTGAGGTTTATCTCGTGTCAAGGAGGCCTGAAGGCCCCATGCTTTTCCGGGAGGAGCTGAGAAACCACTCTCCACTTCTAGCAAATCCCCGCAAATGAGCTGCCTAAAGGAAAACAGTCACCAGCCTTGGGGACAGTTCAGGTGGCACCAGCGTCCTGCGTGGTGGCATCACTGGGGTCTCACACGTGGGCAGAGGCAGAGCTTGCAGAGACCTGTCCACCAGTGATGTACTGGGATGCGCTGGGATGCAGCTACCTGCTTGCAGCTCAGCAGCCTGATCCCTCCCAGCCTGGGACCGGCTGCCCACACACCCTTCTGTGTGCTCAGTTCTGCTTTGCTTAACATTTCTGGAAAACCTTTTCCATGGGGTCCCACGTCGCGGCCGACCGCGGGGCAGGGTGAGCTCCCAGGACAAGCTGGTTTGAAAACAAGTCTCACCTCAGCCAGAAAAGTTGGTACTGTAATATTTTGCCCCTTCCCCGCCTGCAGGAGGTTATGATATCTCAGATTCGTGGTGATGGGAACGGACATGCACCTCCAGCCACCGTGTTTGGGCTGCTCTCCCGGGTCAGGGTTGGGCCATCGAGCCCCACTTTGTGGTTGGCCACCGTGGTTCACATAAAGCATCATGATCCAGTAGAAGATTTCCATTGCAATCTGATCAGAGCGTGAAAATGAAAAGAAAGTTTCAGGATGAGCATGGCTTGTATCTGGGTCTTCCTTCTCATGGGAGGGTGAGTGCTTCAACCAGGAGGTGGCTCAAAACTCTGTCCTGGACCTAAACTTCTCCCAAGAAAATTTTGGTGAGGATGACCCTGTGAAGAGTTGTGGTTTCTCTCACAAAAATAAATAAAGCTGCTTGGATTTCCTGACCCCACACGGTCCTGGAACAGGTGGAGAGCTCCCACAGCGAGAACTAAATCACTAAAACTGTACTAAGATTTCAGCCCTTGCAGGCTAGTGCCCCTTACGTCTCGTATTCAGATGAAACCCAAACTCAAAGCAAAACCAAGTTGAAAGAGCAAAGTTTCATCAATTATTTTTCTCATCAAAACCATATGAGATTGTGACTTTCTCATTTTTTCGACACGAAGCCTTTGATCACTCCTGCCTTGTGAACTTTTGATTAGCCTGGGTTAAAATGACATCCAAGACCAGGCACATTTTGTGTGGTCTCTGGTTTCGAAGTGAAAATTTTTCGTGTCTGGGCTCACCATGTTATTCCCAGGCTGATATTCACAGTCACTCCCCGAAAGCTGTAGCAAAAAACTTACTGTAGCTCTTGGTAAAAATATGCTGAGGAGCAGCTGAGCGGTAGCAGGATTCATTTCTTAGCTATTACTCAGCATAACGCATAAAGTTTGCTGTGTTTAGTTACTCGTCCAAGGTATAATCCCCTGTCGTGGCACCTCCTTGCACTGTGTTCAGCTGTATTTAGGACATGAGACCTTCAGCCAGGGTCTGAAGTTTGCAAACCAGCTCCCTCAAAGCAGCTTTCCATACCGAGACCCAAAGATGGAAATCACCTCGTGACCATCCACTCCCATAGTAAAATCATATGCAATTAAATCTGTGAATCTCACTACCTGAAGAACAGGATTTGATGACACATGATGATAAAATATGTATGACTTAATCCCAGTGCAGGAGCTAATCTTTATCGTCACTGGGGCAGAGAAGATGGAGTCGAGGCATGGGGTGGAGATTCCTCCTTTATTCCCACCCCGTACCTTGAGTCGCATTCGGAAAATGACCCCAGTAAGTCTTGCTAAATGGACTGTTGGGGCAACACTGAATAAAAACACGGTGAAATATGTGAAAAGGTGCCTGTTTGGCATCAGGGCCTGCTGGGGAGCTCCGTGCATCCCGTCTTCTGGGTTTGCTGTCTCATGACCTAGTTCCTCGTGGGGAATTAGGAAATGTGGGCAGCAGAGCTGTGTGTTCCCTTCAGTCCGAAGCCAGCTCACGTGCCGGCATCAGACCGCTCAGTCCTACATCTCGGCTGCTTCGCCCCGTGCCGCTGATGGCCGCAGCAGCTCCTCCCCGCCGTCTGCAGGGATTAGCTGGTGAGCCTTTAGACTGCTCCTTGTTTTACATCTCATTGGAGGTAACATTTAAGGAACTTCTAGAAGTCAAGTGGCAGGGCAAGATTAATTAGGATTCCTTTCTAATCCTAATTACAATGATATTTGCTTCCCACGATAGGAGGTGTTCATTATCACATGTATAAGTTTGTTTCTTTAGTCTGTCTGCTTCCCTCCCTCCAACAAAAAAAGGTTAAATAATATTTAATGCATTTTTACAGTCGCTAAAAAAAAATCAACTCTTTTTAATCTGGTAGAAACATCAGATGGGCAGAGGAGAAAACCATTCAATTCCCTATTAATTTCCCTTGCTCTCTAATTATATGCAAATCCACCAAGCCCAGGTTTTAATTCAGCCATTCGCATTAAGAGATCAGAGGAAGATTCAAAATGGGGAAGTGGGGTTTGACGTATCGTTGGGGGCTCGTACGAACTCGACCGCGAGATAAATTCCACATTTTAATTAAAATGTTTATTCCGCCTTGCACAATAACGCTTGCTTGCTTTCAGAGGAAAAAAGGGGTCTGAAGCATTAAAGGAACTAATTCCTCCTATCAAGAAAATTAGGATTTCTCCCAGGCAGACACGGAGTATCATCCAGGATTAGCAGCTGTAGCATTCTTTGTAAACATGTCACCCTTGAAAGTGAGCAACGAGGAAAGCCGCTATCGCCTTACAGCTGCGGGGAGTCAGTACAGCATCCCCCCGGCTCCAGAGAGGATTATCTTCCCTCCGCGTCCTCCACAGAGCCGTTTATCGTGGAAACTGGGAAATCAGTGGGGGCGCAGATGAGGATAACGCGGGGGCGGCTCTGGGCCGAGCAGTGGGCAGCCTCTCCTGCCTGGAGGTCCCTGATGGGATTTGGGGATCCCGGGATGGGGGGATGCCCCTCGCTGCAGCCCTCTCTCTGTGGGCTCCACAGCTGGTTGCAAAAATGAATTCTAGGGTGAGAACAACATGCCGAGATGCAGCCGGCCATCCCCGTGCCATCCCGGCAGCGATGCTGATGGGGGTGAGACCCCAGAGAAGACTCAGAGCAGCCGCGTTTCCTTCACTCGTGGCCATCCGTGTAGACATCCGTAAAACACCGAAGGATTTCCCTCTAGCAGGACCTGAGAATGACAATAGCTATTACAACTTATCTCCCCTGCTCCGTTCATTAGCCAGTGGCACGTGCTTGGGCACGGCTGCCTCTGGCATGGTACAAGATCTTCCCTCGGTGTCGTCTGACGCTGTGTGAGCGCATGGCCTCGGCGGTTGTATGCGATGGGAGGAACCTCTCTGAACAAGTCAGCAGCACTACGGTATCATTGTTACTGTTATTATTATTACTGTTATTACTATTATTTTTTCACTGTGCAGTCACCAAGTTGGGGATTTACTTTCAGACAGGACCAGACAGTTTTGGTTTGTTGTCTTTTTTCTCAACCAGTGACATTCTTGCATGGTGAGGTCCCCCCTAAAGCCGAGCTTAGAGACTAGCAGATGGGATGGGATGGGAGAAATAGAATAGAATAGAATAGAATAGAATAGAATAGAATAGAATAGAATAGAATAGAATAGAATAGAATTTAGAAATAGAATAGAATAGAATAGAATAGAATAGAATAGAATAGAATAGAATAGAATAGAATAGAATAGAATAGAATAGAATAGAATAGAATAGGAGTAGAAAAGAAAGTGACTGCCGGGGTAGGGCTGGCAGCCATCCCATCCCAAGCCTAAAGACAGGGACAGAAGCCCTGTGACAGGTCTCCTGTCCAGGTCCTGGGGTGACAATGGTGACACCAGCAGTACGGTATCACCCATGGTGGCCATGCACCGTGGCACCACTGCAGCGTGAAGGGGCAGGTTTCACCCCCTCTGATGTTAGGAGAATCGAAACGCCTTGAATCACCTCAGAGTTTTTTGGTGTGTTGTGTTTTGTTAACTCCCCTGCACTCTTTCAAGTGCCCGAGCTGGTTTTGTTTTTGGTTTAAGTGGAAAGAAAAACACAGCCAAGCAGCTGGGAGCCCTCTCCTGATGCCCAGGGGATGTGTAAGCAAACATTTGCCTCTGGAAAGCTGGGTGGCACAGACACCTGGAGGGTTCCTGTTGGGCTGATTGGCTGGCAGCAGCACCAGAAGCGCGACAGGATTTTCCGTCTGCTGCTGCAGCCCGGGAGAGGGATGTGACAGCCCGGTGTCAGAGCTACCCTCGGTTTGGATCCAGGACCCAGCTAGGGCTGAGGTTTGCAAACGGTTTCTCAAAACTGGTAAAAATCCCCCAACCACCAGTGTCTGAGACCACAACACAGCTCTCACAGTGCAAAACCTCTGCGCTTCAGCAAGCCATTGCACCCCGCGGCCCGGCTACTCCCGATGCTGCCCACGAGCTGGGCACACCGGGGAAGATGTCTCTGGTCCTTCTGGAGCCTTTCTGAGGGCAAGCCTTGGCTCTGTGCCGTACCGTTATTTTGCTTTCCTCCCTTGCCCTCTTGGACATTTTCCTGATTAATTCTGGGTATCAGACCGACCGCTCATCTTTGAGAAGCGGAGCGAAATAAAGGAGGTCAGATGTTATCAGCCTTCGCAGGTCAAGTGCCTTCTCATCTGAAGCCTCAAGGGTTACCGGTAATTCCAGGGTTTGCAGCTTTTGATTCAAATTCGCGGAACCACGTAGCACAAAGGAGGCAGAGAGGTTTTTTTCCGTAGCCCAGAACAGGGGCTGCAGAATAGGGGAAGTAGCTGGGGGGTGAGGCACCCCCGCCGTTATATTGCCCCGGCGTTTGGGAGAAAACCGCTGGGGTTTGGTGTTGCGGTGCAGCCCCTGGGTTATATTGCCGTGGCGTTTGTCTCCATGAAGCCAAATGTCACTGTGACCCTTTGTGGCAGCTGGCACAGTGAGACCAGGGCGGGTGTTTCTGTCCTCTCCTGATGCCAAAAGTTCATCTTTCAGGGGGTTTCTCCTCTCTGATGTGGGGTGTAACTGCCTCGGCCCTTGTACCCTGTCACGGTAAGGGAGCAGCCTCTGGGAGCGCCATTTGATCTTTATTCTTCCCAGCTTTTTTTATTTTTTTTTTATTTCACAAAAAACCACCTACATCTTTTGCTTAGAAGATAAATACTTGAGAAGTGAAGCGGCTCTTCCTGTGCCCGTAAGTGACGAAAAGCTCAGCTATTTCCCCTGCAGAGTTTAACTTAACAATAATAACCAGCGTTACTTAAAAACAGAAACCAGCAGCAGCACAGAAGGTCACTAAGAACTTTTCAAAGGTTTTTAAGTTCTTTCCTTGTGTTTGTCCCCGTCATGTCAGGAGCTTGGTCACCTCTCTGAGTGCTGGGGCACGGAAGGTGTTAAATGCCAGGGAGCTTGTCCCCTGGTACCCAAGCCGAGTCCCCTGACGCTGCTGTGATGCACATCCGAGTCGCGGGGGAGAGTCAGCATCACGGGAGCTGAGCTTTGCCCCTAAGGCGAGCACATCCCCTTCGATGCACAAAAAAAAAAAGAGCAGGGCTGCTCGGGTGCCTCGTCAGCATCTTCAAAGCAGAGCTGGATTTGAAAGAAGCTGAAAGAAAGCAGAGGGAAAGGGGAGTTGAGGGAATAAACGCTCCATCAACCTCAAAATGCGGAGGGCAGGGATAAAAAACCTGAGCAAAGGCAGCATTCGCCTGTACGTGCCATGTGTATCTTAAACCTGTGGGCTCCTTGTTGTCGTTCATATGCAGAATTAATGCAGGAATTAAGAGCTGCATATTGTTACTTTCCCCTTTGTTTTACTATTTCTGGGCTGGTTAGAGACAGGGTGCTGGGGGCAGTGGAGCCCTTCTGGTCGTGGGAGACACAGTCTTCTGGTCCTTGGGGGTGCTGAGGATAAAGGCCAGGTCCGGCTCTGTGTGCTGGGTGACCCAGACCCGGGCAGGGCCAGGGAAACACTGCTGCTGCTGCTGCTGCTAAAATTCAGCTTTGCTGGAGGGGTGCATGGCTGGCCGAGGGCAGCGCCTCAGTGTGGGTGGCTTTAACTTTCCCTGTTTCCTTTCTGGGGCGGCAGCGGGCTGGGGCGATGTGACTGCAGCAAAAGTGAGAAAAGAGAAAAAAGTGCGCCGAGACGAGAAATGAGTCGACGCTGCCTTCGCCCGCCGTCTCTGGCCCCAGCGCTTGCAGTCAGCGCCGAGAACAGGCTGCACTGGGTATTCGGGGTGATCTTTTATCGCAGCATCTCGGGGTTCAACACCGCAGGGAACAAGGGGTGAAGGTGTCTGCTGACACGGTCTGGGGCCCCGAGCTGGGAGGGTCTGTCACTTGGAGATGCCCTGAACATGGGTTGGAGCATGGGCTCTGGGTCCTTGAGTGTCCCGAACGACAGTGCTGCCCTGTGAGCCCTCTCGGGAGCAGATCCAATGCTGCCAGATGTACCTGATAATGTCCCTAATAATTCACTAACTTGGATTGATTGCTGGATTAAGGGTTTCTGGTTATGGATGCTTTCCCTAGCAGCGGTGCATGCTTGGTCCAGCCTGACCTGAAACCTTTCTGTCTGCGGCGTGATGAGTAACTTTGCAGTGAAAAGGAATTAATTCCTCATCGAATCAGCCACAGCAAAACTTCGTAGGTTTTGTTTTTCATAGCCGGTGTGTCAACTCATCTCTCCCTCTCTGAGAAGTGATAGTGAAGCAAACACATCTAAGGCAGCTTGGGGCCGGACTGTGGTTTGCAGCATGTGTTCTGCACCCAAAGGCACCCGAGCAGGGCAGAGGAGCATGGACGCATGCTAGGAGCTCACCCCATCCATATGCCTGCTCTGCACTGGGACCAGCTCTGAGGAGCTGCTCCCAGCAGCCAGACGCATGGCACAGCTGGTGGCACGGGGCTCTCAGGCTGCCAAAACCACCCCTGGGGCCGGACTGTGGTTTGCAGCATGTGTTCTGCACCCAAAGGCACCCGAGCAGGGCAGAGGAGCATGGACGCATGCTAGGAGCTCACCCCATCCATATGCCTGCTCTGCACTGGGACCAGCTCTGAGGAGCTGCTCCCAGCAGCCAGACGCATGGCACAGCTGGTGGCACGGGGCTCTCAGGCTGCCAAAACCACCCCCTGCCTTGGCAGTGACAGACGCCAGCGCGGCACAACAGCCAGCCCAAGCTGCTATCCCTCGGCCAGGCCCCTCGCCCCACACTGGCCACCAGTGAGGTGGCCCACGGCTTTTTTGTTTCCTTATTTTTGGGGCCAGCAATGTGAGAAAATTTGAAAGTGATGTAACTAATCTCGCCTCACCACGGCTCAGCTCCCCAGCGAGGCTGGAAATCACAGCCCGCTGCCAGCTTGTGTGCCAGGGCACTTTGTGCCATGCGACATGGATCCTGTGCTCCCTGGGATGCTTCCAGCCTCCCCTTGCCCAGGAGGCTGCTGCCAGGGCCAGCATGGCATGGGGTGATGGGGGTACCTGGCTCTGGGCATCACAGAGGGGTTCTGGGGCTTTCCTCCTCCTGCAGGCTTCACGACATCCCTGGAGGGGCTGCTGGGATGGATGGTCCCACAGTGCAGGGCTGTGCGGAGGCTCGTCCCTGCTTTGCTTACTTTTGAGCTGACCACAGGGATTTTGGCTATCTGGGCTGTTTCGCACCAGTGGGTTGTGTTTGGTGGTTGGGAGCTGAAGTTTGGGCAAGGGGCAGCACAGCACCCCTTGGAGTCATGTCCCCAAAGGCGCCGGGGCCAGCACAGTGCTGGCAGTCTGTCCCCATTCCCTGGCTTGCAGGGTCTCCATGGCGGGGGTGGTCCTCTGGTGCCTGGAATCCCCTATATACACAGAGTCCCTCATGTGCAGGAGGTCCCCTATGTGGGGGACACCCCACGTGTGCAGGATCCCTTGGGTTTATGGGATCCACGGTGCTTGCAGCCTCCCATGTGTTCCAGGTCCCTCATGTAAAGTCCCCTGTGCCCATGGGGTCCCCTATGCCTGTGGAATCGCCAACGTGTTTGGGGTCCCCCTCAGCTGGGGACCCCCATCGCTCTGGTGCTGTCTCCGCAGAGGCTGCTCTCAGCTGGAGCCCAAACGCCAAAGGCGCGTTCCCACGGTGAAGCCCCAGTTGACTCATCTGCAAGCGCACAGCGTCGCGTTTCAGAGCAGCTGGTAAAACACCTCGTAAGAAACCATCCCAAAGTGGCACAGCAGGATTAGGGCGCCCAGAAATCCCGCGGAAGAAACTCGAGTGGGGTTTCCGCACTCGGAGCGGGCAGCCGGGTGATGCTGTGAACGATGGACAGTAGGACAGTAGTTCGTAGGAAGGTGATACGGCGCGTTCCGAATCGCTGGTGCATCTCCTGGGGGTTAGGGCTGACTTTTATGAAGTGGGAGTAAAATCTTATATTTGCTCCGTTATTTCAAGCATACGGGAAATCTGTAAAGTATAAGTTTCTTTCCTACAGAACAACATCATCTATGCTACTTTGCCTAAAATACAAGCCTCGAAAAAGCCAGCTTTTCACTTAGCTTTGCTCCAGATCTGGGGAAAACATAAAAACTCCTGAAATATAACCACCAAAACTGGGAAGGGGTTGTTCCCAGGAGGACGCTTTGTGCCTGCGTGCAGCAGGGCAGCTCAAGATCAGCCCTGTAAGTACTCTGGATTGTGGCAGACGGGTTTTCTCTTCCCCTTCAGTGTATTAAACAACTCACCACGGTGCAGGTTGGGGACGGAGCCCCGTGCCAGGACCAGTCCCGGGTGCGTGCTGCAGCCGTCATGAAACCTAACAGAGCCTTTCTTACCAAATCAGGCACCAGGCGTTAGAAAGGCCAGCAGAATTAAGCTGCTGGATCTTAGTTATGAAGTATCTCCTACCAGAAAATCAATTTTCAAAATTCCCACCCGTAGGAGCCGCGGTGGAGCCCAGCACTGGTGGGGTGCTGGGATCTGCAGCAGCCACCCAGGCAGCTCGGTGTGACCACTGCTGCCTGTAAGAGCTGCTTGAATAGTTTTCACGGGCTGCAAAGCATTCACTTCTTTTTAATTATTTATTTCTTCTCCCAAACTGATCCAAGCGGAAAAAATTCTTCGCGATTTTTTCTAATATTCTCACAGAGCTTAAAATCCCAAAGGATTTTGCTGGCTGTGGAAGTACTTTCGCTGATTGTTTCACTCACATTTTGACTTCAGACCTTCCGTGCTGCATTTTGCGGAGATTATCTTGAAAGTTTTAAAGAAAAGCCCTCTGTCAAGCCAGCAAAGTAAAACTGCTCATTCTTAGCACATCACAACTAAATAGATCAGCCTTTAAAAAAATGAGTCAAAATACTTGCTGACATGAGGTGCTTTCCAGAAAATGTTTGGTTACAACATCTCACCATTTTCTAATGAAAAACCTGTGTTTTGATTTTAAAACCACATTTATAGTTCTGATCAACCATCCCAGCAGCTTGTATAACCCCGGGGCCGGGGCACGCTGCAGCCCTTGCTGGGGACATGTGAGGTGGGATGGGAGCGGAGGTGCAGGATGCTGAGCCGCCTCGGGCACTCGGAGCTGAGTAACGCCGCAGCGCTGATCCCAAGCGTGTCGTCCTGTGCAAGACCTGCGCGTTTGTGTGTGCTCAGTGACAGGAGTTTTCCAGCCAGCCATGAGCCTCTGTCGCAGCCAGACACCCGTGAGTGAGCGGCGAGGTCTCCTAATTTTGCCTTGCCAACAATTAGTCTGTCTTAATAATTAATGCAACTGTGTTTTCTCTTTGCTCATCCAATTACCCCGAGTTATTAAAGTCACTTCTTGGCTTCAAAGTGGGAGCTTTATCCCTCACCGTTGTTTTCCTGTTTAATGACTCTCAGCGAGGTTGGCGAAGGCTGGTTAGTGCCGGTGGGATGATGGGCTGCAGCATCGCTGCCTGCCCAAGCGCCGAGCGGCACCGGATGCCTGCACGAGGCATGCGGGGACCCGAGCAGGCGTCACTCAGGAGGTGAGCACTCAGGAGAGCTGCAGCTTAGCAAGTTTGAGAGGGGACAAGGCCCTCCAGGCTTTCAAAAGCCATTCTGCTGCTCTGTCCCCTCTGGAAATACCGTTCTGGTGTTGCTGTAAATGTGCCTCTTCATTTCTGTAGCGAGGTCGCAGCTGCACAGCTCATTCCCCAACCTGTGCTGGAAGAGGTGAGACAAAGCTGTCCCCAGAGCCCTTTCGTGTCCCCGTCCTGCTTCCAAAGGAGGGGAAGTGACAGGGGGTTGGAGCCGTGATGCTGGGCACCGTTGTTCTGGGTGGGTGGGTGGGTGCCCAGCAGCTCCGTCACCACTGCTCTGAGCTGTATTGAAACACAGCTTTGGGTGTTCCGACAGCGATAACATGCTTCACCAGACTGCAGCACATCCCCCTGACCAGCATCGCCCCGCATCCTCCCAGGGGACCTGCTGAGAGGACACCAAACCACCCACCCTCATGTTACATCAGTCCACTCGGCAGAACAGATTTATATCAGGTTAAAATTATGGTGTCGTTGTCAGCTGGTGAGATCTGGCTTTGAAGAGCCTCTTCAAGGTTCACGTGCTGCAGCTGATTTGCAGCAACTAAATCTGGACCTTGTGAAAGAGGTGAACTGATACCATTTCTCTGGCATATATGAGGTCTAGATGTTACAGTGAAGATGCGTGTGGCAGC
>NW_010419791.1:13902-20449 GCF_000710305.1 Buceros rhinoceros silvestris | reverse complement strand
GGGGGCTGTGGACCACAGCCATTAGCAGCTGCAGTGTTTAAACTGGGGATCAGCACTGAAGGAGTCTTCCCTGTTTCTCCAGATCTTTCTGCAACATTTCCTTCTTCCCGTGGTTGGTTCAGTCTGGCGGATGGGTTTCTGTAACAAAGTCCCAAACGGAGGAAGCGAAAGGGGGGTCAATAGCCACTTGCAGAAATTTTTGTCTTACCTCCCTCCGGAGCTTCCTTTTCCATCAGCTTTTTATGACTTTAAAGAGTAGGAGGAAAGTTTTTCAGTGAGACAAGTACAGCTGTAGAAGGGACACGGGGAAGGCAGCTCTTCTTATTGGTGCAACGTCTTGTTTCCCGTCTGAACTGATGGAAGATCTGAGTAACAGAGCTGCAACCTATTGTACCACCAAGTCACCATGTTCTGCTTTGATGAACAGCCCGTCCCTTTGCTGTAACCACACGAGCTTTGTGCTTTTCACCGTTGAGGCGTGCCTTGGATCGGCATCAGGACGGTTTGACTGCCTTTGTAGTGGTCTGTGTCTTCTGTCACGGCTCCGAGAGCTCTTACCAGTCGTCAGGCAGCGGGGCTGGTGGACAGTGCTGCGCTTGGATCGGGCACGGTGCAAATGGGAAGGAAGGGTCTGCCCCACTTCGAACAGCAAAAACGCTTAAGATGAGGGTTTCAAAACAGCTCAGCATCGAGCTTGTTCTGCTCCAGTGTCATGTTAAAATGGACACGTAGAAGTGCGTATCCATAATTGAGGCTTTCTGGCTCTTAAATGAACTAAACCGTAGCTAATTTTAGAGTATCACTGAGAAGCTATTCTTCACCTCACCTCATAAGCAAGGATTGTAAAAGCTCAGAGCTCCAAACGTGTTTAACTAAGCAGGAGCCAGCCCAGCGCTGCTCTCCATGGGAAAACCACAGAGCCCATGGCCCTATACCACACCAGTTTGTGCTGGGGAGGGGGGTACATTCCCAGCATCCCGCTGTAAGCAGTAAATCTACATCCAGTAAGCATCAGGAATTAGGGTTTCATTCATTCTTAGATGCAAAACTGCCTGTGTCTTGGGTTTTATTTGGATGAGCAAATCTTTGTGGGAAAGATAGGTGTAAAGCAGCGTCTCCATCGGTCTCTTTTCCTTTCTGCTGCATCAGTTTCCTCCTCGGAGCAGCAATGCAAATCACAGAACTTGCACAGGGCTCTTGGTCTGCTGTGCACAGGAGAGGTCTTGGACAGGTCCTCCAGAGCCGTCAGCTCCGGCTGCACCACCTCCACCAGAGCCAACGGGTGTTTCAGGCTCACTCTGCCTGAGCAAAACCGCTACCACAGTGAAAGGCACCAGTGAATCAAGTCCAGAGATCGTAAATGGCTTGTCAGAAGCCAAGCAGCAAATCATCTGTAGATGTCCTGGTGGGACGCAGGTCTGGCTGGCACTAGCCAGCTCCTAGCCCCTGCAGAGCTGTCTTACCTGGCCCATTCTCGTTTTATCCCTGTTTTGGGGTGCTCTCAGCCGTGTTTATCTGGGACAAATCCTAACATTCCACCACCATGGTGAAGTCAGTTTGGGTTTAAAGGCAACCATGGGCGAAACCGGGCATGTAGGGAGCGGCTTGAGACGCTCGAGGCGAGGAGGTTGGCTGTAGACGGCAGCGTGTGCGTGTGTGTGTGTGCGTTTTCCTTACAGCTCTTTTGAACAGGTTCCCCTCTCTCTGCTCCAACACGCAGAAGTTCTCCCAGTTACATTCACAAAGTTGTCGGGCTCCAATGGCCTCGCTGTGTGTAGCCAGGAGTGTCTGCAAGAGCTTAAATTTGGATTCTAATTTTTTCTGGGCTTGTTGCATCCTCGGCGCTGCCCGGCTCCCTCCAGTCCTTCCAGCACTGGAGCTGGGACTAAGTGGGATTTGGCCCACGGACTGGCTGGTGACCGTGTCCCATTTTCAAAGGCACTGCCCTCAGCATGGCTCTCCTTGCTTGAGAGCCCCGGTTAGGAAAGCCCGAGTGTGGCTTTCAAGGTGAATGTGCTGGATGTGAAAGTCTAGATTTAGACCTCGTGGTAGCAGAAGAAAAGAGCAGTACGTTGGGTAACGTGCTTGTAGTGTTCATCCTAGAATAAAAGATACTGGAAATGGATGAAAACTAAGTTCTTCTGCATTTTGCAGACTTTGTGCTGATTTGAGCAGTTTTCCCCATACCCAGGTGATCAGCTGCTGCCACTGACTGGTTCATGGATTTTCCTCGCAGGATGCTGAGGTGTTTAAGTAGTTAAGTATTTAAATAAGGCATTTTCTGCCTTGCCCTTGGGTGTCACTGGGGACTTTTAGTAATTCCCAGCCTCGGGTCTGCAAAGGGCACCAGCTCTCCTTGCTCAGGGAGCCCAGTGACCTCTGAGCCCTCTCCCTCCTTGTGTCTTGCAGTCCAACAAAGTTCCCGTCGTGCAGCCGTCCCACGGAGTCCACCCGCTCACCCCGCTCATCCCGTACAGCAACGACCATTTCAGCCATGGCTCCCACTCGCCCCACTTGCCCGCCGACATCAACCAGAAACAAGGTAATGGCACCGCTGGGAACCTGCATGGTGGGAGGGGGACAGAACGGGAGACCACAGAGGTCAAGACTGTCACCTCCCTGGTCCCAAATCAATAGGAAACATCAAGCACCTTGGTCAGCCAGGGCATTGCTTGGCAGTAGGACTTTATTTAGCTTATTGGCCATGCTTTGTAATCCTGGCCAAGAGGAGTTTGATATCAATAGTGCCAGCCCTGCTGATCAGGCATGCTCAATTCTCTGTGCAAGGTGTCCTGTAGCTTGAGACCAGACCAGAGCCTGTGAGATGATGTCAGCCAGAAAATGGAAAGTAATCTTTCCTTTGACTCATACCCAGACTGTTGTCATGTTGTCATTTTGAGAAAATAAATACTTGAAACAGGAAATATTTTGACTAAATAGGACTGGTGTCTGGTAGCTAACTGGATTGTTAGATGTGTGTGTCCGTAGCCACATGTTATGTGGTTGTCACACAGTTTGGCTCGTTGGGTTCCTGGGTGAGTCCAGGACACGTCAATTAGCTCGTGAGGCTATGGAGGAAAGTACAGTCAGTAGAGGTTAAACCCTGAACTGTAAAACATAGGTGTGTGCACAGGAATTCACCCCAGCCCATCATTCTTCACAGGTTACTGGCAAGCTGAGTCTACAGTCAAACTTTTCTCAACCTTATTCTAGTAGTGCAGCAGAACCCTTCAACGGCTGCTCAGATTACCCAAGTTTTTGCACAACCCTGGTCTTGATTACCTGTGAAAGTAAATAAATGCAGAGTTTTCTGTCAAACTACTTTCAGGAGGGGATTCAGGGTCCATCAGAGGCCATCGGTGTGAAAAGGGAGGCACAAACCCAAATCAGAGCAAAGAGAAAGAGAGACCCAAACTGTCCAGAGACATCGGCAATTAATGTCGTTTCTAAAATCCCCGATGGGGTATCGAGGATACTCTTGGCTGGAGGATGTGCTGAATTATCCCTGGTCTGAATCCAGAGGCCACATTCTGGACTCACCAGAGACGCTGATGGGGAGGATTTAGGTCCGGTGTAGGAGATACCCAGGCACATCCTGCTTTCCTTCCAGGCAGCACATTGCTTGTCAGCCACCAGAGCTTAATACACTCTGCAGGAAAATACAAAGAGTTAGCAAAATAAACCTATGAAAAGCTCAGCTACTGGCAGACTTCCAAATCTCGAGAGGAAGCAGGCAGATTTCTGCGTCTCCCGGGAAAGCGACCCGACACACCTTCCTTCATGCTGCCTTTGCAGAGCCTCACAGAGCACAAAAGCCCCTCGCCATGAGCTGCCTCCAGGGACTCGCTGTTAGCCTGGAAAGCCTTAAGCAACACAGGAGCAGCTCGCCCAGGGGATGAGCTGGTTATCTCCCTCCGTGGAGGCTCCAGCTGGCAATGGAGTAGTCCCTAAGCACTCATCTCTGTGGTGGGTCGGTAATTCTGGGAAGCTGTCCTCTGGCTGCACGCCCATCTGCAAGCCCAGCGCAGGCACTTTCCAGTCTCCTTTTAGCCCATACATTGACATCGGAGGGAGGGGGAGTCTGTCCATCCCGGAGATGCCCCAGGTCCAGTTTATGGAGAGGTTCAGACCATCGTCCTCAGCTTGGACTTACCTCCGTGGTGCAGCTGTGATCAGCTTTGCATGTCCCATCCCTACACCGGTGGGGCGAGGGTTCCCCCTTCATTTGGAAGTTCCCATCTCTATTTTCATGGCTGAACTATCTCTCATTATCACCTAGTGTAAGCGCTTGGGAGTCACCGTCATACTCATTCTCACAGCATCCCTTTAAAGTATTTCACAGTAGCCCAAGGACACGCAGACAAGGAAATACAGGCAGGGTCTTCTGAGTCAGTGGCTGGAGCCCCAACCACTGGGCCAGCAAGAATAACTTGTGCTCTGGCTTACGCAACGTGTATTGTTTGAGGTCCAAATCTCAGGAAATCCTGGCAGCTGCCTAACGCGGATGCTGGGTTTGTTTGTCCTTCAGTGGGCTGCTGCGTCCCACTTGAGCACAGCAGCAGGTAAATCTCATACTACGTTACATATTCCTTCCAGTTCAGGTATATATTTATTTTGGCTAACTCCTGATAAGGTGCTTGGAACCTGTTGGTGTCATTCCTAATTCACAATTTGTCTTTAACACACCTAGGAGACTAACCCAGATTTCTGAGCTTGCAAACTGCTTGCAACTAATCACCAGTTTCCTCAGTGTTTTTGTGGCCCAGGACAGCTCCTGGATAAACTCTGTACAGGATTTTCTTTCTCTGCTCGTTAGCAGTCAGCATTACACGATGCTGCAGCAGAGCTCAGCCCCAGCTCCCCTCCAGCTTCCCAGTCTGGGGGTCAGCCGGAGGCTGCTTTTGCCAGCAGCACCGCGGTTGTCTGCGTCCCACCCGCAGCCCCGGGCTCCGCGGACTGTGTTCCAGTCCCGATAGGAACAGATAGGAGCTGCGGCTGTCTCCCCCCGGCCGTGCCGCCCGTGCCAGCAGCTTTGAAGATCACGTAGGGATTCCCCATGCAAAGGGTGAATTCCCAGTTGGCACCATACCCACCTCCACCATTCCTTGGCACCCACAGAGCCCACGAAACGGTTGCTTTGAACGGGGGCTTAAATTGTTAAAAATCGACATAGAAGTGATAGAAGCTTCTCTGCTCATAGGGAGTCTTTGACCATCAGTTGTGCACCTCTGGGGTCTCTGGGAAGGGCAGAAGGATGTCTGGAATCCATCAAATCCTTCCCAAAGCAAGTTGCTGGGCAGCATGGAGCAGGGATGATGCTTGTGCAGGAGCAAGCTGCCTTCCCCACCCTGTTGCGCAAGTGTTTGTGATTCTGCAGCAACATGGTCGACCCAGAACATCCCCACAGAGAGAACCACAGCTATTTCACAGATATTCCCTGCTGCCCACAAGTGCCTGTAGATGGAGCAGCCAGAGGGTCAGGAGTGGTCTGGGTCAGCCAGGGAGCACAGTGTCCAACTTAACCTCCTTCTCCCTCCTCCCAGGAGTGCACCGTCCTTCCCAGACCTCAGACATCCCCGGCTTCTACCCCCTCCCTCCCGGTGGAGTCGGACAGATCACGCCGTCGATGGGATGGTGAGTGTGGAAGGCTCGGCCTCGCGCAGCCCCCAGTCCGCTGGCTGCTCCGTTCGGTTTATTGAACAAACCGCGTGCAGCCGTTCTCCGAACCCTCCACAGTGCTTTCACCCCAGCTTCATCCCTCCTGTGTGCTGTGTGACAGGGAGCAGGGTTTAACCCTGGTTTAGAGGTGGGGAGCAGGTCCACGGAGAGGCTGAAGGCTTTGTCCCGTCTGGTGCATGCCTGGAGCGGGGTTACAACCCGCCCGATTCAAAACCATCTCCTGCCTTACACCTGGCTGCCTGTGCGGATTAGGAAACCCAGGGGGAGCTTCCTACCCACCTCTCCTAATCGCAACAAAAGCCTCTCTTTTTAAGTAGGAGGTAGTTTTCTCCCTTGCTGGGGTTTTCAGCACCAACAGGGCTTTCCCTGAGCGTGCCGGTGTGGCGTGACATAATCTAGGGGGGTACTCCATCCACCGGGCCATGGTGCTTCTCAGGGTCTGGAAAAAATATAGGGAAACACAGGTAAAAATACATCACGGCAGAGACCTGCACCGGTGAGCAACCCCGGTCCCTGCAGCCTGTCTGTGGCACAGCCGGCTCAGCAGCACCCGCCGCCCCAGGGGCACGGGGAAGGAGGGACCATGAAGTCCCAAAAGGTCCCCCCTGCCCCGAGGAGCATCCCGCAAAGCAGAGTCTGTTGGGAAGCCTGCCCCAGAGACTCGAGCTGAAAATACAACGGTATGTGCTACGTGGTCATTGCCACCGGCTTCTGTGACTGTGATGGCAGGCACCGAGGGAGCGGGGCTGGCAGGCAGTGCCGTGTGGGTTAGGTTAATTTTTAATCCCGGTTGGTGACGCAGGGACCTTGCAGAGGCTCCTGGGGAGGCTGGTGGCTGCAGGGGGTGGGGCCGGGGGGGTGGGGTCGG
>NW_010419791.1:12885-13795 GCF_000710305.1 Buceros rhinoceros silvestris | reverse complement strand
GGTGGCTGCAGGTGGTGGGTCAGGGTGGCTGAGTCAGGTAGAGAGTGTGGAGAGGGCAGTCACGGGGCAGGCAGCCAGATCCCCCCTGGGGCCAGCTGATAAAACCCCGGCAAAGCCCAGCGGAGACCTCCAGGTACAGGAACACATTGGGAACCGGGAGAGCGAAGCATATTAAAGCACAGAGTGAAATGTTAGCTTTTTTCCTTTGTTTCGTTTATGGATGTCATGTTCCAGATTTTTAACCACAAGGAAACAGAGGCTGAGGGCTTTGATAGAGAGTTTGGCTTCAAAGAGATTACATTTTGCCTTCTGTGCTAAATCTGCTACTCTCGGGCGATGATTTAACTCCTCATACGACATGATTAATCCTCAGGAAAAACAAGTACTGGGGTGGCTGTGCTGTAACATGAAAGATGTAGTTGGGGGTGAGAAAGGAGCCTGTTTGCTGAATGCCAGGTCCACTCTTGAGCTGGGATGTCGTCAAGGGCAGCCCAGGGCACGCGGAGGGCGAGAAGTCTGGTTTGCACAGAGGGTTTGTTGGTGGTTGGTGGCGGAAGGAGTTTGCATTGCTGAGAGCTGCTCCAGCTGCTGCTGGGTTTGGCATCCTCAAGCAACCTCGTCAGACACGTTCATTAGTGACTAATAGAGCAGACACAGTAAAGCAACAAACAGGGAGCAGCACCTGGAAGCACGTGTGGCTGTAACAGAGCCTTTGCTCATCCTTCTGCCTGCCCAGACTGTACGGAAAATGCCTCACAACCACTGTCCAGGTGCCCAGTCCTCAGCCAAGGCTCTGCACGTTGGCATGGGCGGGTGCAGAACCCCGGCAGCTTCACAGCAGCATTGACCCCGGTGCAGGAGGCAGCGGGCAGCAGGGGCCGTGTGCCGGGGTGGTCATGCCAAGGACGGT
>NW_010419791.1:12502-12732 GCF_000710305.1 Buceros rhinoceros silvestris | reverse complement strand
TTCGGGGCTCGGGCGCCGGGCCAGCCACGAGCTGGACAGAAATGGGCTTTGTTCTCAGCGAGCGCTCCGAGAGGAGGAGCTGCGATCACTCTCTGTAATTAGCTGGGATGACAGTCGGGTAAAAGCCTCCGCGAGTCCACTGAGTGAGTTTTGCTCACGGGAGCCTGGCGGAGACCATCAGCCGGGAGCCTGCGAGCTGCGTCGCTCACCCGCTCCCCAGGCCGAGCGGC
>NW_010419791.1:10959-12451 GCF_000710305.1 Buceros rhinoceros silvestris | reverse complement strand
CAGCCGGGACCCGCCGGGCGGCGCCCCCCACCCGCCCCCCAGGCCGAGCGGCAGCGGCAGCCCCTCCACATCCATCCCGTGCCTTTTTTCCAAGCCGCCCTCCCTCACCGGGCGAGGTGGGCTGTACTGGTGCGTTCCCAACCACCGGGGATGGATTTTGCTGTTGCATTAGTTTGCATCACATCAGAATCACTTCGGACAAAGCCACGAGTGCCCGGCTCCCTCTCCATGCCGGTATCTCTGCCGTAGCACATGTCGCTCCTGGATTAGCTCCGAGTTTTTCTCAGCCCTAGGGCAGCCGCCTTCAACTTCAAAGGTTGTTTCGGTTTCCCGATGTGTGGTAGCACTTGGCTGTTTGTTGGTGTGTTTATACCCGCCAACATCTGAAGGGTGGGAGAGGGCTTCTGCCTGGCAGGGTGTAAACAGAGCCCCGCCGCCCGCAGACAGATCCTGCGGACTTCGGTCAAGCCAAGACACGGCGGCTCCCTGAAACCTCCTTCCCCCCCAGCACGGCTCAAGGGCCTGACTGTCGTTATTCCTCTTCAGGGCAGAAACTGTCTTTAGCCCTGAAAACCGCCTGGCATCCAGGAGCTCGGTCCTTTGCAGGGCACCACACTTGATGATAATGGGCTTTTTTTCTGCTTGTTGGAGCTGAAATTAGCTGGTGCTGGTCCTAGGCAGAGCTCCATGCAGCCTGGCCAGAGGAGCACAAGCATCGGCGCAGGTTTAAGCATCCCACCATCCCTCCTCAGGCATCTCGGTTCCCATGTGCAGTTTTAGGCTGGGACCGTCTTTTGTTGGGTTTGCAGAACAAGCCAAGGTATTTCTGAGCTATCGCCACACGAAAACGGGGGGTTCCCTTGCTGGGATCGACAAGGAATTTTCTGCATAGTTATTGTATTACCTCAAAAATAATTTCCAGTTCATGTCTGGCACGTGCTTAGTCCCCAGTATGAAACAACTTTTAAAAGCAAAGTAGGAGCGAGCTTTTGGCTTGTTTCAAAATGACGGGCATCCTTCAAAGGATTGGAAGAGGAAAGCATGGACAAGGGCAGAGAAGGGACTTTCTCTCCAGGCCCCGGGAGATTCCTGTGCTTGGGCATCTTCCTGCTGCAGCCTACGACTGCACAGAGAGAGACTGACCAGGCTTTAGTGTTTTGGTCAGACTGTGCTCTTCGAAGCAGCTTTTCCTGTACAATAGCAACATCCTCTAGTTTTTCAGGACACCTCCACATTTTGTGGCTTAGCAGGGTAAAGCCGCAGTGTTACTCATCACCGGGGACAGAGGGGGGACAGAGTTGGGCCAGCCCTTGCAGGGAGGCCCAGCTTCTCCCAAAACAAAGTCCAAGTCCCTCATCACCCCGTGAGCCCCACCCCGAGCACCCCAGCAGGCAGAGCTGCTGGGGCAGCAGTGCTGCGCGTCCCCGTAGCAAGGGGCGTCTTTAGGAAACACCACGTAGCTGTGGATACTTGATAGACTCTTTCTTCCGAT
>NW_010419791.1:460-10854 GCF_000710305.1 Buceros rhinoceros silvestris | reverse complement strand
TCCGATCCCAGGCAGAGCCAGTCTGTCTATCCGCTCCCGTCATGTGGATTTAGACAGCCGTATTCGTCAGCGCTTTCCGCTGGGGCTTCTTTCTCCAGGTGAGTATGAGCTGTGTGGACAGGGCAGCAGCTCGGCTGGTCTCGCAGCTTGCAGTTTGTGCGGTAGGAGCTTGCAGCAGACCACAACCACCCAGGGACAGCCACGCACCTTCCCCAGGGCGGCCGTGGGAAGAGAAGGCGCTTTGAGGCAGTGTCTGGTCCAAAGGGTGCTCAGGGGAGTCTCGAGCGTCCCAGGATGAGGCACAACGATCGGGCTTTAATCAGCAGAAGTCAGAACCAAGCCAGAACCCCCTGCCCTCAGCTCAGCCTGGGGAAAACGGGGAGAAAGCCTTTCCTCAGGATTTTGCTCCTTGTCTCTAACCCTAATCCTGCCGCCACCCAGAGTGTGGCTTTGCAGAGACCGATGGGTTTCACTTGGTCTCAGCCTCCAAAGCAGGACAGGCAGCGGGCAGCAATCTGCTGTTGGCACGAGTCAGTTCTCGGAGATGTAAGCGCAGCTTCTGCCTTCCCCGTCATCGGGCAGCACAGGGTCAGAGCCTGCACTCTGGAAGGGGTGGGCAGGAGCCAGCCCTGCTTCAAGGGCCTGGCCCTGTGGCACAACCCGCCTTAAATATCAAGCAGCTTGAGCCACGTAGCACAGCCCCGGACCACTCGTACTGCAGGTTTATGGCCACCCAGGATCAAACTTTGCCCTCTGTGAATATATGCAGACCCCAGTGGTGTCCTGGTGAGCAAAATACATCCCCTGTGGATGGAAATCACAGAGCCCGGCCCCTCTGGGTGCGCTGGTGGCTCCAGCGAGGCTGCAGCACCATGGGGATGCCCGTACACGCTGTGTATGCTCACCCACCAGCTTTCGCTTCTGCTTCACCTTGTCCTGAAGAGCCATTAGCAGAGGTTTCCCACAGGAAAACCATCCAAACCCACGCCCATGCAAGCCCTTAGCCATGCAGAAACCTCGACCCATGCAACCCTTGATCCATGCATCCCCTCAGCCCTGCAGCACAGGCGAGGGAGCATTGCCAGCCCTCCTTGCTCGCCGAGGCATCGCTTGGCCCAGCCTCGAAGGCGCGAGAGGAGCTCATGTTCCCCGTGGGGGCCCGGCAGCCTCCCTGAGCCTGGCGCGGGGGCTCCTGCTCGCAGCATTTGGGGGCAGATTTTGCAGCTCTGCTGCAGCTGAGAAAGTACACCTGGTCAGATAAGGATCAGACTGTGCTGGTGGATTAAATTAAACAGCTTTTCTTTTTGTGCCAGCATATCTAATGAGCAGTTCATCTCCCATGGGCAATTCTGCCATCTCAAGCTGCAGTCATAAAGTGGCAAGCTTGGCAAAGCTGACTGCTCTGGCTTTACCCTCTAAAACTCCAGAGAGAGCTAATGAAGCCCGAAAGCTAGCGAGACCTGTGGTGATCTCAGCGCGGCGCTGGTGGAGAGCGTTGCTCGGGGAAGGTGCACCTCCTAGAGTCGCAGTTTGGTTCGTGTTCAGTCTTAGGCGATTTCTGATACAGGAGAGGTGCGGGGTGGTCCTGATCTCACTCATCCAAACCCTGGGTCAAGTTTGTTTTTCCTTTCTGCAGCGCTAGCAAGATACTGCAGCAACAGAGCTCTGGGTAGCTGCAGCCATCAGCTGAAAGTGCCCTTGAGCTCGGTCAGGCTGGATCCCGCTGCAGGCTGGTCTCCTCGCAGCAGCGCCCAGACCCTTTCCACCCACGTGCCCGCGGCTGGGCTGGCCATGCCCGCTGCTGGCACCACAGGAGTGGTGGGCACTGCCTGCCCCATGCCAGCCTGGCACCATCCATGGGTTTGCTTTCCATGTCTTCCGCTTACCGTCTGCTTCTGCCACGTCAGAGTGCTGGCTCACGGGACACGCCACTCCGGCTGCCCCAGCATCCTGCACATTCTCGGCACGGCCCTCCCAGCGTGGCTCATCCGCTCTCTGTTGCAGGTTCACTCACCCGCTGATGCTGGGCTCTGGCATGCACACCACCGGCATCCCGCACCCCGCCATCGTGCCCCACTCCGGCAAGCAAGAGATGGAGCACTACGACCGAAACATGTAAGTTGGAAGCACCGTCAGGGCTCCTCATTTCTCGCCTCCATTTCGTTTATCACTGT
Organism: Buceros rhinoceros silvestris; assembly: GCF_000710305.1. NCBI lineage: Eukaryota > Metazoa > Chordata > Aves > Bucerotiformes > Bucerotidae > Buceros > Buceros rhinoceros. The sequence goes on along the minus strand of NW_010419791.1, from coordinate 8,680 downwards.
TAGTGCTGGCATGGGGGGTGGGATGGATGGATGAGCGCTGAGCTCTGCCTGCCTCAGGCAACGGCACGCAGCCAAAGTGCAGATCTCCTGCCCTCGGGTGGGTTTGGTGTTTAGTCTTCTGCTGAGCTCAGCGCCACCAGGCAGCTGGGCTGGAGGGTGTCTCTGATGCTGACAGCTCCTCTTTCGGTCCCACCAAGGAAACCTCAACCAGAACCAAAGAGAGAGAAGGAAGCCAAGAAGCCCACTATCAAGAAGCCCCTGAACGCTTTCATGTTGTATATGAAAGAAATGCGGGCGAAAGTCATCGCCGAGTGCACCCTGAAGGAGAGCGCTGCTATCAACCAGATCTTGGGAAGAAGGGTAAGAGCTCGCAGGGCTCAGCGCCATCCTCCCTGTGCAGCACCCCTGTCCCTTGCAGATGCTCTTAACCACGTAGCAAGCATCTGCTTTCAAACCTGGGTGCTCTTACCCCTTAAACATGCAGAGCGTGCTCTGGAGGGGGGTGGCCGTGGTGGGATGGGCTGGGAGGGGACAGCAGGGCCACGTCTCACCACCACGTTTGTCCTTGCAGTGGCACGCGCTGTCCCGGGAGGAACAGGCCAAGTACTACGAACTGGCTCGCAAGGAACGGCAGCTCCACATGCAGCTCTACCCCGGCTGGTCTGCCAGAGACAACTACGTGAGTGGCTGCTATAGGAGAGCAATAGAAATTCACATTGCGGGAGTATTTTGAACAGCCTCTTGGCTCATGGCCTACCCTAGCATGGGTGTTAGCGCTCCCCAGCTCCCACAACAGCTTGTTCACTTATTGTCAGAGTAAATACAAGTAGAAAGGAAGAGGAACTTTTAAGTGATGTTTGGAAATATATAAAAAGGCAAAATAGGGAAGTGTGAGCTGCTCTGAAGGAGTTATAGTGTGAACCTTGGTCTCACAGGCTGTTCAGGTCTGATTCGGGGCTCTCTGGGGCTGTATTCCCAAGCAGCCACCCCCTGAATTGCAGAGCAGCGCTCACAGAATGACAGTCACTGAGCGTCTGTCTGTCGCCCGGGGATATTGATCCCACTCTGACCCATCATTATTGGCTGTAGCGAGGTGACCTGCCACAGCAATCGATGCCAAATCAACCCCCAAGGCGTGAGCAGAGAAGAAACAGCACTTTGGTTTTTGTAGAGAGCTGGCTCGACTCTGTCTGTAAAATAGTGGCTCTTTGCGGAGGGACTGGCCACTCTGGCACAGCCGGGGCTCCCAGGGCTCCTGGGGACCAGCAGCAGCAGCTCTGGGCTGGCTGGAGGGACAAAGGTGCTTCGTAGGGCCAGCACTTGGGAAGTCTCTGGGCTGCTCTGTGGAACGTTCACAGGTTACTCTTAAGAAAACATGAGTTTCCTCTTAGCTATATTAATCACTTGTGACACGGCGTTAAACGGGGTCGCATAGGTGTAGCGATGTCCCAGCAGCATGGGATGCACTCTGGGTCTTCTCTAGTGGCTTTCTCAACTGTTTTGATCTTGCATGCCTAACGAGCTCATCAGAGATATGATGCACAGCACATGGAAGTCTTCAGATGCCCGTCCGTCCATCCACTCGAGAGCTCTGTCTTTTCATCTAAGGCTCCATCATTTCCCTCACAGCCTCTTTCTTTCCCCTGGGAGCCACACAGTGAGCACCCATCCAGCCCACCCTGACCGGAGCCCTCCTTCCAGAAAGCCCAAACGCAACCAAGGGTGAGAAAACACCCTTAAACAGACCAAAACCACCTCAAATCCCCCGCAAGCAGAGGACAGAGATGATGCAGGAAAAGCAGAGGTTACAGGAAGCCCCTAGCCCACATTTCCCTGCAGTGGCACAGACATCTCTGCCTCCTTGCAAGCACAGACCAGGAGCTCAGCACCCATGTGCAGCTTGGCAGGATCAGTGCTGGACGCTGCAGCAAAGGTGCTGCCCTAGTTTCCCTAAGGGTGGCTCCGGAGGGTGGCAGCATCGGTGGGCACACATCTGGAGGGCAGCAGCATCTGGAGAGCAAGGCACCATCTTCCTCCAAGACCAAGCGCATCCTCCATGGAAATTCAGTCCCGTAGCATCCTTCGTCTTGGCAGGAGCTGTTCCTTGCTCCAGAAGGTGGGCTCCCAAGGTGGATGTTGGGTGTCCCAGCACCGGCAAGGTGCTGCTCCAGGTCTTGTGGTCGTTGCAAAAGACACTTTTCTCTCTGGAACTCGAGGAGAAGGAGGAGGAATGTAGGTCACTTCTGCGACACGTGATGCGGATATCAAGCAGGAAATACAGTTGCTCCCACACTGAAGAAAAAGCTTACCGCAGCTCGGAGCTTCCACCTTCACTCAAACCACAAGAAGTCATCTAAAAAGTCACGGGTCAAAGGCAGCCCTGTGAGCTGCCTGCTCTGCGCAGGCTGGATTTGCTCCTGCACCGCTCTGCCCTCGTTCGTAAGCCTGTTAGGAGACGAGGGGAGTTGTTGTATCTCATGAGTCAGAGACAGAGTCTGGGGATAAAATTGGGTTTTCTTGTTAGTGAGGGAAGAAGACAGAAGAATGAGAGATGGGCCCAGAGCTGTGAAAGCACTGACATAAATAGGTATTAGTTAAAAATAAACCTCTGGGGACTTCCTAAAACTCTCTTTCCTGTTTGAAGTCAGGGATGCTCCTGCTGGTAACCCGTTACGGAACAGTTTCCGTTCAGGTACGAGGCACCTCACTAAGGCACCTGCTGGAAATAGGGAAGGTGCTAAAATGGCCCAGGTGCTTTAGGAACATAAGCAGGGAGGAGGAGTAAGAACAGGCCAGGAGGGTCAGCCGTGGATCACACTGCCTCTGTTGCATGCAGTAAAACTTGTTTAATTCAATTAATCTAGCTCAATCTATTCCATTATCTATTAATGGATTAATTAAAGTGATAATGGGTGGGATTCCCGAGTGAGACACATCAGGGTGGACCGAGGAGGACTGGCAGGAGATGGCAGAGGTGCTGAGCATCACAGGCACAGGCGCTGCCTTTAGTAGAGCTGTTTTGCAGCCCGCAGTGTAAAGCGGGGTCTCAGGGGGGCTCGTGGACTCACAAAACAGAGCAGGGGAGCAGCGCGTGGGGAAGGAGAACCAGCAGGTCCCCTTGCAGAGATTTCCAGTCCATCTTCCCTGTGCCCTCCGATCCAGCCCTGAAAACCCGGTGCAGCACCCTTGGTCTCCCGGGAGCACGAACTAACGGCCTTTCCTTCCATTCCCCAGGGGAAAAAGAAGAGACGAACACGGGAAAAGCAGCAAGATTCCAACTCAGGTAAGTGTGTGGCTGGGTGGCCCTTCATTTCACCTCAGAGGGGATAATCCAAAGTGGTTGTTGAGTTTTACCATGTTTTATTTTAGTCTCCTGAGCTTAACTAAAGAAATACACATTCTTTTATTTTTTAAGACATGGTAAATTAACGTTTCTGTGACTTTTTCGTAGACATGCTTGGATTAGACCATGGGTATTGTGTGAAAACTGAAAGGGTGGGATTTTTGACAAGTGCACAACTTTGTATAGACTGTCACTAAAGCGGATCTGTTCAAAACGCCGCGGGCGAATGTCCCCGTCAGCCCCGCACATACGGTTAATTGAAGAAGACTAAGACTCCTCTCAAATGCACCAGTATTGCGTGTGGGACTAAACGCAGTGACAGGACTCAAGAGCACCCATGGGACTTCCCCCGATTTGGGTTTCATTTCAAAGTCACCTAGAGTTCAAGCAAAGTCATGCTAAAAACCGGTACCAGCTGCCTCCCTGCACCACGCTGTTTATTAGAAAAGGAATAATTAACGTCATTACCGCTAAATATTTAGTATAAAACATCTAGAGACTGTCCGTGCCCGCTGTGGCATCACGTACACGTGAAGTTACCCTGTTTTTTCCAGTATGTCCATTCTGTGGTTGTCTTTGGACTTACAAAGAGCTTTTCCTCCAGCCTACCGGTTCGTTACTGCTCATGGCTCTGAATTATTTTTGGATGCTATTAAGTCGGCCAGAGGAGAGGCTGCCGGCTTTCTGAGCAAAGCCCTAGTCCTCCCTCCCCCCAGAAGTGCGCCCTGGGGAGAGTGCCAGCTCAGCCCATTGCTCTCCTGGCCCTGCACTCCCCACAGCGTCCCCCTGAGCTGGGGACCCCAAGGAGCACAGCTGGCTGCATCTGGCCGGTTCAGGTGTTGGTTAGGGCATGGCAGTCCAGCTCTGGTGTTAGTGCTGTGGCTTATGCATCCAGAATCTTGCAGCCTGCATTAATTCCTCCGATTATCTCATTAATTTAATGAGGTGCCATTGGACGATCTCTTTGAATGGTCCGTAAAGAGTAATTCCATGACTGTGTCCCAGTAATGTCTCTGGTTTAATTAACGCTGTTGATCTCATTCCGTGCCGAGACTGATAAGGGGAACACAAGCTTTTGGGGTTTTATGTAGTGTATATATATATTTATATACCTATGTGTATGTCTTATCTGTATAATAGGAAAATGGTAATTTCACCCGTTACGGACTGAAAACCATCTGCTGGTTGTACACAACAGGATACGCTGGTGGTGGCTGAAAGAGGGAGCGTGAATCCAGCACAGAAACGTGCTGTTCACATCCCGTTTACAGCACGAGAGAAAAACCAGGATGTGCCTGAAAGCAAAATAAGGGCTAATGAGTTCCGTAATTACACAGTAAAACTGCAGCATTTCAGGCAAAGCCACGGAAATAGCTTTTCCGTTCAGACTGGAAGGGGAGTGGTGGGGGGACAGAGCGGGCTAAGCCGGGCCTGGGTCTGCTTGGTGCTAACTCTGCTTCCAGCCTGCTTCTGCACCATTTCCTCCTCCTCTCCTCTCCGGCGCAGCCCGGCTTGCTGGCAGCCCCGTGTAGTCGCTGCTGGAAGGGCAGGGAGCAGGTAAGGATGCAGAGACGGGAGGCAGGCAGCACCTCTAGGATGTGGCAGCTTTTCCAAACTGAAGAAATTCGCAGAGCCATGAATTTCCCTTTATCTGACCGTATTTTCCAGCACTGAGGCGGGTTCCCAGACCTCCCCCAGCTGCCACAGTGGTCGCTGGTATGTGCCTAACTCGCTTTTTTCCAGAAGAGGTGGTGCCGGCACCGTTCTGCTGCAGAAAAAAACTGTTGTAGTCTGTTAGTCGTGTGTTAAAGTGGCTAAAATGATGTTGCCTCTTTTCTTCCTCCTGCTCCTCCTCCTCTTTGCGCCTCTGCCTTGCCCATTCTCCGCCACGCATGCTTCTGTGTTCAGATCCTGCCTCTCCTAAGAAATGCAGAGCTCGCTTTGGCCTCAACCAACAAACGGACTGGTGCGGCCCGTGCAGGTGTGTATTGGCATCTCCTCGCTGCTGGGGCGCTCCTGGGCAGCGGGTTCGGCTCCCTGGGTTCTCCTGCAGCCGTCCCGGCACCGGCGGGGGCTGCTCCGGCCAGGCGGGATGGGGTTTTCTGTGGGCACCCACAGGAGCTGTGGGCTGAGCCGCAAGGGTCAGGCTGTGCCCTGGGCTTCTACCCACCAGTGCTGGTGTAATGCTGACCGTGTTCCTCGGCTGATGGATTTCCCTGGTCTTAAAAGCTTATTTCCAGGGTGGAGACCTCCGTGACCCTGATGCAGGGCTTTTTTCCCCTGTTGGAGATTTCCTATCGCACAAAGAGCACCCTAGGGCCAGCAGTCAGTAGTTAATGGGATTTTTTCCTATTGATACTGGCACTAACCATGTATTTAAGATCCAGCTCTTCTTGATGCTGTAATTTTGCAGTACCCACCATGGGTAGGCTGGGAGAGCCTCAAACAGCCAGACAGTTTGCAGGTGCCCTGTGGCTCGGGCTTCTAGGGAGAGGACATGGCCAGGTACAGCTTAGTGCATGAACCGAGTGCTGCCCGGCTCGAGGGGGCTGCAGCTGCAGCCAGGCAGAAAAAGCTCCTGTGGAGCTTCTGGACTTGGGCACCAAAGCAGAGGTCTACGATTCCTTGCAGTTCCTACACTGACCTTGCTAGCAGCCTGAGCTCAGGTCCCTGTGGCCAAGCCCAAGGTGAGCTCTGCTCCCTGCAGCTGCATCCTGCACCTCGGGGTGCTGGGCAAGAGCAGTCCCCCCACTCGCCTGTTAGACACTGGGCGATGTCATCAAGCATAAATTTTTAAGCGATGACAGATCTGGACAGAGCTCCCTTAATGTCTCGTTCATACTTTACCTGGGCTGTCCAGAGAGGGACTTTTGTGCCCCCCATCACTCACACAGCCACGTCACCGTGCTGAGAGCCCCCTACCATGCGCGGGGCACGGCCGCAGCTCTGCGGGCAGCTCCTCCAGCTTCCCTCTGCCTTTGTCTGCACTCTCCTCATCCAGCTCCTCCTCTGCACTGCTTCCCGATTAACCCAGGCTGTTGAGCAGCCCTTGGCATGCTTTTGTTTTTTAACCATTGCCCCCAACTCCTGGTTAGTCCCCCCGTTCTGCAATTCCCTGTACTAACGTGCTGCCAGCTCGAGGGCTCCTGTCGTACGTGCTCTGGTCACCTGCGGACGGCATCTCCCACCGGAGGATTTCACTCCACAGAGGAGGTTAACTGGTTAAAACTGGGCGTCCCTGCTCTAGAGCTTTCACCCTCCTCCTCACCCCAGGCAAACAGCTCCAGGGTGCTGCAGTCCCTGGAGGGAGCTGGATAAATCCCTTTAGCTGTGTAATAGCTGTTGGTGCAACAAGCAGTATCAGATCTGCTTGTTTTTCCCCCGGTTATTTTAAATTGAATCAGGGAATCGACTGGGAGATTTGTGTCCCCTTAAACAGGTCACCGAAACATCCCGCAGCTACTCCCGAGTTGTCCGTGGGAAGCACAGCTTCTCCTCGGGCTTGTCCGCGCTGGGACATTACAGCCTGCGTAAAATCATCTCCGAGTTAAAGATTCATTTCAGCGGGGCTGTCGAGTTCCCTATCGCGTTAATTGGGTCACCACGGCTAACGATGACACTGCCAGCAGGGACGACACTTGCCGTGTTCACATCCAGCGCAGAGTGGTGTTAATACAGGGCTGGTTAATGCATATTCCAACACTGTCTAGTTTTCATTAGGGAGATCAAAGGAAGGTGCGTGCCCACGTTAGCAGGTTCTCCGTGCGCTCTGCTCTCCTCAGATGAGACAGCCGAGGGCCCGAGCCGGGCGGGGGGAAGAGGCTCTTTTTAGCTGTAAAGTCATTAAGACCGTCTTAGCCAAGGAATTGTCCCCTCACCACCCTTAAGGTGACAACTTGGGAGCTCTTTTGGTTAAAACTACACTGAGACGCTCGAGGAGACAGAGGGGGTGACGTGATGCATCCTGGAGAGAAGGACAATCAGCTCGGCACAGAGCATACGAACGTGAGGTAGAGCAGGGACCAACGCTGGGTACCCAGCGAGTAACGGGGCTGTGAGATGGCAGCTGGAACCCATGGTAAACTCTGGGGGGCTGTGGAGAAATCGCGCCCAAATCCAGTTCCAGCAAGGCTGAGCTAAGGCTTGGTGTTTTGAGATGCCCAAATCATAACCCAGGAACGAGTGGGGAACCTCAGTTCCTCTCCAGAGGGGCTGGAGGAGGGCTGGTCCCTGCTCCCCAGGGGATGAGGGGTCTCCAGGACCTGCCTCATCCTTTTTGAGGAGAGATGTGGGGGTAGGGGAGGAGAGCTGCCACCGATGGGGTATGTTTCTGTTAAAAAAAACAAACCCTTTTTGTGAGTAAGCCTTGCCCCAGCAGACGCGCTTGCTCTGTCACGCTCCACAGAGGGGAGGTGGAGCTGCGTGGTTCCCAGCGCAGCCCATTCAGGCCCTTCTGCCCAGTCTGGCGTCTGCTCCACGTCGTGTCTGGAGCTCCTCCTCTGCTCCCTGAGGGAGAGCTCCCAGCAAACGCTTCTGCCCAGCAGCGCCCTGGCCGAAGGACAGAGCTGGTTCTTCTTAGCTCAGTTAGCGGTTCCGAGGGTGACCCACCTCCGAACACCAGCAGGGTTTCTGGAGGGCTGGGGACGAATCTAAGGTCACCTCAGCCAGCCTCGGACCGTGGCTTCCTCCAGCCCGGCCCGGGCCGTGTTCCTCCTGAACCTCTGTAGAGCCCTTTGCCCTCTGCCGAGCCACCGCTGGAGGTGGGGGTGGGTGGAAGGTGTTTCGAGCTGCAGAGACCAGGGGCCTTCGCTGCAGAAGAGCCGAGCGGATGATGCGGTGCACAGAGACCTTAGGACTTTGCGTTGACTTGTGTCCTC
>NW_010419791.1:0-247 GCF_000710305.1 Buceros rhinoceros silvestris | reverse complement strand
TGTGGCCTTCGCTGCAGAAGAGCCGAGCAGATGATGCGGTGCACAGAGACCTTAGTACTTTGCGTTGACTTGTGTCCTCTGAGGAGAAATGCCAGAACCGGTGCGGAGGGCAGTGCCCCGGCGCTCCCGACCACAGCGATGCCCCGCGCCCAGGCAGCACAGCCGTGACATGTCAGCACACGTGTGTCCCGTGTGCTCTGCGGCAGGCGGGGTGGGCTTGTGCATCGCGGCGGGAGCCTTGGAGTCT
>NW_010419790.1:0-5376 GCF_000710305.1 Buceros rhinoceros silvestris | reverse complement strand
TATTTATTTATTTATTTTTATTTTTCTGTGGGTCTGTTATTTTATGTTCAGAACCATATAAAAAAACACATGGCAATGAATGTTTTTATTCAAAACACAGTAACTGGTTCTCTTTCATTCCTCTATCCCATAGTTAGAGTACTTGTCAAGGATGTGGGAGGATTCAGTGTAGCGCCTTCCTTAGTCTGAAGCAATTTAAATCTGCATCTTCTATTTTAATTCCTGGCAGAGTATCTGGGTGGACTTGCCTGGTCCCTTTCACTGGAGATAGTTCAAAGGTGTATTCACCCCATGTTTCTTTAACTTGGAAGCTGGCCATTTATTTTTTAATACAGCTGTGACTTATACCAGTAGATTATGAAGCTACCGGGATACAGGCATAGTTGCATCGTTGTTTGCCATTGAAGTGATCACATGATCTTTAGTGCAATGTGGGACTGTGGCAACTGGTGTCCTCCAGACAATTTCTAGGCATAGCTGGAATTAGCAGGGATCCTTCCCAGTGTGCACACTGGACTCCACCACTGTCTTGGGCAGCCTGTTCCAGTGCTTGACAATCCTTCGGGTGAAGAAATTTTTCCAAATATCCAATCCAAACCTCCTCTGGTGCAACTTGAGGTTGTTTCCTCTTGAGATGCAGCCTCACCAGGGCCCCGTATGGGGGGACGATCACTTCCCTGCTCCTGCTGGCCACACTATTGCTGATACAAGCCAGCATGCTGTTGGTTTTCTTGGCCACCTGGGCACACTGCTGGCTCATATTCAGCCAATTGTTGAAGAAATATCTGCTGTAAGGAGTCACCAACCTTACATCTCCCAAATTTTAGAAACTTCAATTTTGCCTGTTTCTTTTGCAAAATCCTTTAACAGTCTGAGCACAATGGTGTGTACTCTTTTTAGGTATCCTACACACTCTGTATACCTGTAAATGCAGACTTCGAAAGTGATGGCCACCAATCCCTCATCAGAGCCATTAGCATTGTGTGAGAAGACCAGAAATGTACTTGTTTGAAGATAGATAATATCCTTTCACTTCCCAAAGCGCATCAATATAAACCGCCTCTATCATTGTAAGCCAATATTCACAGAAAAAACTGCTGAAAAGCACTGAAACATGGTGGAATTGAAATGCCAGTGAGAATCTGTGAAGCATCCATAGGTTCTTTTGCTTGTTATTGCTTTGACTTAGTTAATGGTAATAAATTGTTCCTGACAAATGTTTGTCCTGACTCGTGTCATAGACTTCAAGATAAGGTAGAATAAATATGCCTGAAAACACGGTCACAAACAAGAGAGCCCTTTAGGTAGGACAAGCCATTGATTCTGTTATGTTTTCATTATTTTGACATTGATTAGAACAAGTGCTGTATGAAGTCTGGTGACATTCTCATACTTAGGTACCAAGCAGTGCATAATTTGTGCAAAGATATGTATCGTTCTAGACAGCAAGGCAGAAGCTATAAAGATGGTGCTTGTTCTAATGAAAGAGTTTTTGAATTGAATATTCTAGATTGCTTTTTTTTGTTTAATGAGATTACCATAATAAAATAACTATACTGAGTATTTAGTCGTTTTTGTTTCTTCAAGAGATTCTTACTGCAAAATTCTTGAAGACTATTTGAATAATAAATAGGGAACATACGTTTTTCAAAAATGAAAAATAGAATACTATTTCATGACCTCCAGCTAGCTGTATGTGATATTTGAGAGGTTTGATTTATAGAAGAGGTATAGTGCCAAAGTCCACTTGATATCTGGAATTCAAGGTTCAGTGAATGCACTCGTGACGTGCTTGTTCTCAGGTGTGCCTACTGGACGATGAGTCCTTGTGAAAGCAAAAAAGACTCACTTTTTCCTTTCTGTTGAGCAGACAAAGTGGAAGAAAAAAGAAATTTATCCCTGTCATCTTAATTTTCTAAATGCAAAGGCAAGTTGTCCATCATAAATGAGCAGATGTGTTAAACAAAATAGTAAGTTACAATTTTGGTTCTAGAAGTTGTGACATCTTATACTAAATAATTCTAAAAGGCGGCGCAGCAATAGTATTTTAATTAATTACATTTCCTTTCACATTATCTTAATAAAAACACTAATTTATCAACTAATTTGGTTTTCAATTTAGTAAAAACAACGAGTTTTAGCACTAACTCTGAAAGTCATTGATGTTAAGAGAAGTACTGTGCAATAGCCATTATTAGTTAAATCCTGCTTTGAATCCAGCTTAGAATTTTGTAACATATTTCAGAGGCTCATGAATAATTCTTAGTTTTTAATTTGTTGGAGTAATGACCTATTTTCATCTAAATTATATATGCAGGGTTGTGGAATCTTGAGAGGAAAAGTAATGCATCTTACATTCACTGCTGTATTTATGACAACAAAAATGAACATGCTTGTAAAGGTGCATCCAAATTGCAAAATTTAACATAGCCTCCAACCAGTCAGAGTGTGTTGATAGAAATGCATCAAAAATTTGTAAGCATGGAGGATATAACCGTGTTACGTTCAGAACACTGAAGAAACCTTAAATAATTTTAAATTCTTCAAAGGAAAAATATTCAAAGGCAATGAGGTGGAAGAATTTCAGATTGCAAGCTCAGAGACAGATAATTTTTACTGCTACACAGAAACTTTCTATTTATATTTTACTTCTGACAGAAAGCTTAGCACTGAAATTGTATACAATAAAAATTATATTTTTGAAGGTTTTTTTCTCTTAGGAAAGTCAAGTTGAAGTGTTTTGTTGAATTCTTCTGACATTAATCTATAATTGATTGCAAAAAATGCCTCATTGTGTGAATGGGAAAAACAAGGGCCCACGAAGTCATAGATTACTGTTGTACCATTTTATCCCTCTTCTTGTAGTATTTCAGTCAAACAGTTTCAGATGACTGAACAGAAATTTCTGATTGACTTCATAGCTTCATATGAACTTCTTTTCACTTCCCCCCAATTAAGCTTTCTTCTTGGTTTGGAAGGGCAAGATCTGTTTTTGGTCTGACAGTTACATGAGCACCTAAAGTAATAGTGACAATAACCTTCATTTATCACGACAATTGTTTGCATTTACTGTTATAAAGACCTTTTTAAAAATTAAGACAAACTTATTTTTTCAAATTCCATACAGATTTTTGTCCTTTATATTTCATTCACAAATTCCTATCAAACTTGCTGAAAGTAATCTAAAAATCACAGTGGATAAATCAACTAAAAAGATCTGAGATACAGATTCATTATTGAATATAACTCATTAAGTAGTTATGCTGTGTTATTCTTTCCGCATCTAATTTACTGTCATCTCACCTACTTCCATGGGCACTGAAAATACCTATTTCTGTCAGCATTTCGCTTGAAGATGAACAAGAAGAACTACATACCCACCACCCTTTTTTTTCTATTTTAAAGGAACGCAGTTGTGGTTTGGAAATCTCTTCAGTGCATTACTGTATTGTAATTAGAACTACAGGGCAAATCACAGGGTATGGTTTTCACCATAGTCTCAAACCACCCCACTGTAATCAACCAGACTGCTGCTGTCAGATGCAGGAACACTTGCTGTGCAGAAACATTAAGAGGATTTGCATGCCAACACCTGGAACGTATGTTAAGTGCTACCCACTTTACTGCAGAACTGCAGATTTAGTGAAAGCAGAGGTAAAAAACCCCAAGAAATTACAATAATCTTTGCCATGTTAAACATGGGCAAGATCCAACTTTATATTTTTTTCCCTGTGCTGACACTGACAGGTTTTTATTCACATTAGTGTTCCTTTCTAGACCAAGGCTATAATAACTGCAGCAATTGGGAACATTAAACCTGCTGAGTAGGCATAAATGTTTTTTCTGTTTCTAGAGGAACAGGTCTGTCTGATTTATATCCTTCTACTCAAAGTGTTTTACTCTCTTTGTGCCAGGCTGTGTAGACTTGTCCCAAGGAAACAGCTATGGGAGGAGGTACAGAAGCATTTGTTGATTGGGCATATTCTTTTACTTTCTGAAACAAAAAGACTTCACGGCACCTTCTTGTCTCTGATCCTTCCAACAACAAAAATTGTTTATCCTGACCCTTGCAATGACTGTTATTAATGAATGTCCTCTTTTTACATCAGAAAAATCACCCTTATTATAGAGCACACATCTGTGTGACCAAAACACTGACATTTAAAACATGTTAATGTGGGGTGGAGGGAAGCATGGTTTAACTCTAAACCACTAATGTCCAACTTTAATCTGATTTAGAGTATTGAATCTGATTAAACTGATTATAAATGAGAAGCTTCTACTTCATTCAATTTGCTTAATGTTTTAACCTATACAGGATTTGTATTTTTCAACAATTCCTCATTTTATGTCTTAACAATGGGCTTCCATAAATCATCTTGAACACATTTGGTTCTGCAAATAAGAAAAGGAATGACAAGTCACCATTTGCCATAAGTACCTTAGGTTCAGAGATTTCCTTTGCTCATTTTACATATAGCCCATATATAAATTTGTGTGACTTAATCTTCCTCTTTTATTTGCCCTTTGTCATAGGAAAAAATAAAAGTCAAGGATAAAAGGTATCAAACTGCCAGCTATTTTTAGCCGTTCATAAACGATTTAGAATCAGGTTGTCCCTTCTGTGCTCAGGGCCATAGAAAAGAGGGCGACACATCTGGTTGTGACTCGCTTGTTCCAAGGGCTGCCGTATGCAGAATGTGAGCTGACTACACCTTAGTAGAAGATCAGAAAAGGAGAAGTCTATCTTGACTTTCTCTGTCATTTCTTTTCTTTCATCAAGACTATTAAAAGCCCAATGGCAAAGTGCTGAATCCCTCAGCTGCAGATCATCAAAGACTTCTTTCTCAAAAAAGGAATTCTCAAGTCACTCTGAATTTTCATTTGCTTGTCAGTAAATAGCCGATACAACTAATTTTGGCTGCCATGAAATACATAATCTCCTAAAAGAAAGTATCTCAAACCTCAGAATCTCAGACTCTTTTGTTAGAAAAAAGCATGGCATTTCTTCTGGGTTTTCTGCCATGTCCACTTTCAATAGTTATTTGTCTGATTTTGTCCTCCATGTCATGGCAGGTTTAGATTCTTACATCTCTGCTATTTACTCTCAGCATTCCCACATTAAAATTCAGGCCTTGTTTTAGAAAAAAATATTGCTATAGTGTGATGGCTTAGCAACTTCTCCTGTTTCAGAAAAGAAGTTTGCTTTAAACTAGCCAATTGGTATTCCCTATAATTTGATGTCAGCTGCATCTCCATTTTTCATCGGTTAAAAGTTTTCGTGGGTCTGTTCGATTTTCACGCTGTTTCTGCTTTAAAAAAAGCCGCGCTGCGCCCGCGAGAAAGCAGTCTTTCTGCACTCTCTGCCACCCCGGA
>NW_010419789.1:32031-33342 GCF_000710305.1 Buceros rhinoceros silvestris | reverse complement strand
CATCCTGGTGACACCGAGACTCGCCCGGCCCCGAAAGTCACATTTATTATCGCTTTTTTCCAAAGGACCTTTCCACTTATTTCTTTTTTTGGTCTTACTGTGTCATTAAGGAGAATTTAATGCTCCTTATACGTTTCGCCCAAAGCCTACCTACATATGTGCTGTCACCGAGCGTTCTTACGGAAAAATGTGATGTCATCCAAGGCAGGACAACAGAGATCGCTGCTACATAGGTCGCTGTATGTACGTGCGGAAATGAGAACTCCCGGGGAAATGCTGTTGCCGGCTAGTGTGGTTCCTTGTCCTGTCTGGAGCCCAGTGGCTGCAGCACAGGGGCCTCAGGCGTGCCAGCCCCGTGTCTGGAGCCCAGTGGCTGCAGCACAGGGCCCTCAGGCGTGCCAGCCCCGAGTGCCTCCCCTTCTAAACAAGCTCCCACTCCACCGACCTTTTATTCAGAAGCAAAACCAACCTACCTTAGGTTTTTATTACTTAACAATGTAAACAAACACAACCCTCCAGATTTATAGTGAGATGGCACTGACTTCTTAGCTCTCAGGCTTTTAGGTGTTGTGCTGGTTTCCAGAAGTCCCGTGGGCTTACAAGTGAGGTGAGCTCTCTGGAATACGGTCCCCAGTCAAGACCTGCGTAGCCTCCCAGGCGTGGACGCCCAGCAAGGAGCCTGTCCTTCTGTCTCCCGCAGAGGCAAAGAGCGATTAAGCTCTCGCCCCTCCATTAGGCCCAGTCCTTGCCGCTCAGCCTGGCTAGGCCAGATCAGCACCGGCAGCCGTGTGGCTGCAGGACAGGAGGGCTGGTGGCAGGGCAGCTCTGGGGCAGGGGGGGTGTCCTGAGCAGCAGGCTCCGGTGATGGCTGGAGTTACAGGCCTGCTCCTGCACAGCCTTCCAATCCATGTCTTTGATTTTTCACTGCTGAGGAGCAGCACACCTTCATCCTACGATATGACCCACCACAGCGTTCAAACCTCTGGCTCAGAAAGCCACCCGGCCCCAGCTGGGCACCGGATAGCTCATCCTAGGCTGCCCAGAGCCTGACCATGCGTGCTCTTCTGCTGAGCGGGGAGGGAGACAGAGCTCGGCAAGGAGAGACAGGGCGGTGGGGAACTGGAGGTACTGCGATGGCGGGGAAATTGGATTGCAACCAAACAGATACAGTGAAATGACTTACGCTCTTCTCCAGCTGGGCACAACCACTGCAGAGTAAGCCCTGCAGGAAGGAGGACAAGCAGAAGAGGGCAAGTCTGAAGGGCTGTGGCTGCCTATCTCTCCTTGCTTTCTGAACTGTTGCTATGGCTG
>NW_010419789.1:15336-31909 GCF_000710305.1 Buceros rhinoceros silvestris | reverse complement strand
GGCAGCAACGGCAGGCATGGTCTCAGCTACACCGGGAAGCCAGGGAGGCTGCAGCCAGCCCCTAGGGAGATGAGGTTAAATATTGATGTAATGCTTGCTGAGAACTTAAAATTAAGTGTATCAAGGAAGGCGCTTTTTTTTCAAGCTATGCTTGGCTAAGGGGAGCAGCACAGAACCTATGAAAAAGACTTGTGACTTTTTTTTTCAATTAAAAATAAAATAATCCCCAACTTCAAAGTGACGGTAGATAAAAGAAGAGTGAATCGCTGCTCCAGCCTTTACAATAATTTCGCTCTTGGTGTAAGAGAGGATCCCAAAGCGAGCACGTATAAAAGAAATCCCCAAGTTTTTAAGAGTCTTATTTTTGGTTTCATAACGCGTGATGCAGCAATGGTGATCAGCGTCAGTACTGCAGCCCTGCAGCTCCAAACGAAGGAAGCCAGAGCTGTGGTTTCTTACCCTCATTAAAATGGAAACACAAACCTGAAACAATCAAAGTCAAGGGCTAGCAGGGTTGGCCTACTGCGGAGATAATGGGATCATGAGACAAAATATTTTGCATTTTAAAAGATGAAAGTCATTGTTATTTTTGTAGTGCTTCATCATCATGTATTGTGTTGGTAACTGTTTCTAACTATGTTTTCACACACGCAAACCATGTTTTTTTTTTTTTGTTCTCTGACTATACAGATGAAAATTAGTTCTCTAGAATAAGTGAATCATTCAAAAATAAATAATTTGTTCTACTTTTATGTAGCTGTAGTTAAATAATGCTCCTCACAACACCCCCCCGAAATATGTATTAATTATTTATTCCTGCTATGAAATGTAAAACTGTGGATCTGTTGATCTCATTAACTTTTTAAGAGAATTCATATAAAAACCTTTGACACGATGGTAGTGAAAACTGAACCGGTGTTTCAACTTGAATAGATGCCTCAAGACTATTTGGATACAGGTGCAGTTTGCAATTCTTATGCTGTAATACATAGATATTCTATAAACTGAAACATGGCATGTTAGGAACTAGTCCTGCAACTCTCAGAAATATGTTAAACATAAATGCCTAGCTTTCTGATAGTGAGTTGTCCCACCAGACAACTCGTGGTGGGAAAGTAAAGACTTTTATCATGGTATTATTATTATTATTATTGTTATTACTATTATTATTATTTAGCACACCTGTAGCTGCAAGCCATGATTTCTCTTTTGTGAGCACCTGTACACAATTTGGTATTTTTTAGATAAATGTTCTCATAGAGTCACTCACCTGAGCAACTTCTCTATGGCATCAAAGAATAGTTTCTCATTTAGCCATTGGTTAATACCAAGAGTTCAAATTTTAAAAGGAAATTCTGATTGACTAAGATATTGTCAGAAATTGAGACCATCAGTGGTATTTTTTTCTTCTTCACCTATTACTTCATTATCTTTGGCCTAGACTGAAAGCTTTTGCTTTATTCATGAACACTTGTCCAAGCAGACCTCTTGAGTAAAACATTGTCAAAAATAAAAAAGCAAAGTGGGAGAAAGACTTGTTTCAAAGTTTTTGGAAGGCAAAACTGACAAAAATGGTTTGATTTTGCAAAGCAAGCGTGGTCTGATCTTTTTTCTAAGCTCTCTGCCCTTTTCCTCCCCACAGTTTGCTTCCTGTGGCTTGTAATACCTGTGCTTTCTAGTGATATTTTTTCGTCCACCTTTTTGAGATGTTAAGCTCTAGGTTGCTTGGGCTCTATCAAGAATTCAGTGTAGTCTAATAGGAATCTAATAATTTCTGATAACAATTTTGATGCTATTACGCTGTTGCAGTGGTTGCAAACTGGGATGTGTTACTCACAGGTTCTTCCCTGTGCCATTGCTCAATCAATGCACACCTTCTGCTCCTCAGGGACACTGCCTGTTAGGTAAGCGTTACGGCACGTGTATTTTTGCTTCTTTACATGAGATAAGAACGTACGCAGTGATTCTTCTGAAGTACAGTTGCAAAAATCTAAATAAGTTAGGGCACACTCCTGTTTACTATATGGAAAATACTGTTTAGTTTGTGGAACTATTATTACTTAAGGTAAAATAAAGCTGGAACTTTGATGTATGTAATCTACACTCCTCTGATCTATTTAGGAAGCTGACATGAAGGGCTGAGCTAGCTATATGGGTCCCTCAGGATCCTCAGATGGAACAGAGATTTTTTTATGTTGCTCTAATTTATTCTTAGAGACAGTTTGGCCTCCTGCCAGTCTAGGATAGAAAGAAGAGGGAGGTGATCATCTCTCTCCTTGCCTTCCCTCATCTATGCAGTGTTGCATGGTCCCAGCTGTGCTGAATTAATGCCTGGAATAGCTTATGATTTCAAGCCTTTTTTCCTGCCATGAAAGATTTTAGAAGAGAAGAGATACCTACCTAGGAGCTGGCTACAGATTCTGAAACACCTAGAGAATTAACAGCATCAGATCTCCCACAAAGAAGCCACGCTTATGCAGAGATTGTGCTGTGGATGTGAGAGATGTCACGCATCATCTTCCTTAGTTCCTCAGGTATTCTGGAGGTATGCGATTCCCGAGCATTGTGATGGTGCTATCAGCTCTCTCCTCTTGTCCTGTGAGGAGAATCTTACCATCCGAGCCTGCAGCAGGAGCAGCCCTGCTAGAATGCCTCTCAAGGAGGCTAAAGCGAGGTGGAAACCAGAAGCCTACCCCTGGAGAAGACCTAATCTTCCTGAAGTGTTCTAATTAATACAGATTATAGAAAGAGCCCAGTGGAGACTTTGTCAGGAAAGCCTGAAGGAGAGCCCGGTCCCTCTCTCGAGGGGTGCATTTGCAGAAGGGCAAACAAACAAGAGTTTCATGGAACAAGACATATCTATATCTAGATAAACAAGTAGCTTGGGTAGATGGGTAGGATGAAGCAGTGGTTGTAAGGACCCTAAACATGTGCATTTGTATCTTATCAACATCAGCCTCCAGATGCCTCTTGGTGCTGGGTGGTGTCTAGCCCAGGCTAGTCCTGGTGATGCCCTGACAGTGGTCATCTGGAGCACCCTGGACATGCTCCAGAGGTGCACTGGTTGGGTTTCAACCGAAGGAAAACCAGTTCTGCTCAGAAATGCTTTGCTCTGTGTACCAAACTACAGCAGGGGGGAAGAGTCAGGAGACCGATTTCAGAAGTGCACTTCTGATTTAGACCAAAAGTGGTGTAGATGCAGTCTGCAGTAGTTCCCTGTTTCTAGTGACATTGCATTGTATAATAATTTACACTTTAAAAGGTCTCCCTCAATTCAGTGAGATTACTCAGGATTTAAGGCATGATTCACTGTTGTAAAATGTAAGACATATGTATTGCTTCCCTTGCCAAATGCAAAAGTTTTGGTTCAAGAATTCTAAAAAGGCTTTTCTTTACACAATCCCTACAGCTACTGAAGTGCACATGGTATGCTGCGTCATTTCTAGATGCCGGCGTTTTTAGGAACAATGAATAGAAGGGTGAAGGATTCTGAAGAAACTCGTATCTGTGATGCTAATGCTGTCAGAAATCTAACCTGACTGGGAGTGCCTTGTGCGGTGCCACAGCCAAAAGAGCTGCTGTGATTACTGGGTACACAGAAAGGGACACGTAAGGAAGAAGAGCAGAGGTTATACTATCTCTCTGCTTGGCACTGATGATGTGACTACTACTAACGCTGTCCCATTCAATTATCTGCACTTCAAGAATGATGATGATAAATTGGAGGGACTACAGAGAAGAGCACTGACAATGATGAAAGGATTGGAAAATGGCTTAAAGACAGCAAGCTGGTTAAGTTATCAATGAAGTAACTCAGCCCTCTAGAAGCAGCAACATGTGGGAAAAGAGCTAGCAGAGAACTCTTCCAGCTATCACACAAACATAGGGAGCTCTACAGCCTGAAGTTACAGACAAGGAGCAGGTTTTTAAGGGCAGAGAAAATTAAGCAGTGAAAGAGCTGGTGTGGCTATTTTGTAACTGGAATCTTGAATCAAGCACAGCTACTGAGTCTCAAAAGGCAGCAAGTCCTATGGCCTACGTTATGATACTACATGCTTAAAGCAAACTATCACAGTGGTGCTTTCTAGCCTTAAGATCTTCAAACACAGATCTCTGAGCAGTGATACTGTTGAGAAACTGAAGCATGGTTGGCTAGCTATCTGCCTATCAAGCAATCTATTTAATAAAAATTTCCGTTAAAACCGACTGCTGTTGATACGCAGAGAACAGAAAAGCCTTAGTCTTCCCAGTCTGCACATGTGTTATTTCTACATGTGTGTGCAAAGTGACTGTGTTTCTGTTTTTGACAGAAATAGCTTTGTAGAAAACATTTTCCCTGAAGATTTAGGATTTTTTTTCATGTTCCAAAAGTTTTCTGTAGGACCTTAACCTGGAAGAAACAAAGAAAAGCGTAATAGCCAGACCCTTTGCTCTAGTAGTAAACCAAACTATTACAAGGGTAATAGCTTTTCAGACCTGCTTTTCAGTCTTAATTTTCGCATATCTGTAGTTGACCTCATATAGTTTACAGCCTCTGTTCACAGAGTCCAATGCTCTACATGGACATGAATAAACTGCATGAGAGGGAGAAGAAATTCAGCTCATCTTCTACTATTAAATTTAAAATACAGGACTAGTACATGTTTAGAAGACAGTATTATGATATTCAAAATGCAGTGAAAACGGATATTTAAACATTCAAAATATACTTCCTAATTCAATGCTTTGGCCAAGTGTATTTAAAACCTGTATATTTAAATTAAGACATTTGGGTACCAAATCTATTTTTAGCCTCTGTCTTGTTCCCCTTGAAATCAACAGTGGTTTTGCCACTACTTCAATGGGAGTATAATAAGGCCTTTCATTTTCAATACCTGTAACTTACTGGAAAAACAGTGGATACAATAGGGACGAATGCACCTCTAATTAGTAAAGCATTTTATCTACTATTGCCATTCCTAAATAACACAGAAAGTCATTTGTAAGACTGAGCAGTGATGGAGAAACAGGTTCAATAAATCGGTAAAAATCTCCATCACGACCAAAACAATTCCGTAATTCTTTACTGTCCTTACTCTCCAGATCAAGTATTCCTACTTCAGCTCTTTGTTAGAAACACAAGTTAGGAAAGCTAACAGGAACAAGGTCGTTCCTGTATGCCCCTTAGTCATCTCTCTTGAATATCTTCCTAACCTGGTTAAGTTTAACTACACATTTCACGTTTCCCAAAATCAGACTTGACAGATTGGGCTTCAAACTATAGCTTCCTCTGCATTGTGTCATGGGAAATTTGTGACTGGCAATATTTTCACAAACTGCAGTTGCTTATAATTCCTCTGTGTTACTGGCTCTGTGTAGGCTGATGGCTTTTTTCTTTTTTTCCTGATAAAGAGTGGAAATATTAAGAGGACATAACAGATTACATAGTTTTGTATTTTCTGTACTAAGTTCTTTTGTTCTTTTATTTATAAGACTTTAAATATTTCATTTAAATTAAATTACAATTTTGTAATGAGTGAGTCAACTTGAAATATTTTGAATAATTTACTCTAAAATTCCTCATTGTATAATTATTTCTTTTCTTACCCCTAGAATAGGGTAAGCTTGTCAGCTCTAAGCTTTTGCTTTTTCTTTTTCTTTCTTTTTCCTTTTCTTTTTCTTTTTCTTTTTCTTTTTCTTTTTCTTTTTCTTTTTCTTTTTCTTTTTCTTTTTCTTTTTCTTTTTTAAAGGATGATATTGATCTAAAGCTAGCTAACTTATCTAAGTTACATCTCCAACTCTGTCAACCATGAAAGACTGGAGAAAACATAACTGAGATACGTGAGGTGTGCTCTGAGTTTTCATAAGTATACCAAAACTGGAACTGAAAGTACCCTTTGGTATATGGTGATTAAGCTTACTATGTTTCTTCTTTTTTAAATTGAAAATAACTGTTGTACATGATATCAAAATCCTTTTGGAATAAAGGTTAGATGGAAAATCAACACTTTTATATGAGTCCTAATGTAACAGTAATTGCAATGTTTTCCATTTCTGTGTGTTAGCAAATTTAGATCGAGTCCTCTGTGATTAGAATAGAGGCAGTGTTTTACATATTTATCATGGCATATTTATACCTCTGCTCACTTGCTTCCCTTGTTAGAACTTGAAGGGGCTTGATACTGAAATTATCCTGAGGCAAAAATACTTTACCAGTATGCCATATACAGAGGATTTTTGCAACACAGGGATACTGTCAGGTTAGAAATCTATCAGCCAAACTGAAGTCTTAATTCCAGCACTAAGTGTTCGCAGAATCAGCTTCAAGATTAAGGTGAGACTGTGTTATTGTTCAAGCTGATTGATCACTCTGAAATTTTCCAGATAGAGAAAAGACTGTATTTTTTTTTTTTTTTGAAGTCTTATGGACTACTCTCAGTTCTGCAAACCCCAGTTCCTCCAGATGATCTTGGACTAAACTGGGAGTAAAAGCAGCTGCAAGATTTTCAGATATCACACAATTTCCATAACAGTCTACATTTACACTCATCAGTGTTGATATTTACTACTGTAATGAGCAGCCCAGCTAGAAAGGTTTGTCTGTGAGCTAGAGTCATGCGAGCATTTGCAACTGGAGAGTGACCACTAAACAGAATGTATTTATCTCTTTCCTTCGCCCAGCACCAGGAGAAGCTAACCAGCTTGCCTTGCATAAGGGTGAGCCTCTGTGGAAGGTTCTCAATTGCTTGCAAAGGCGCTGATTGCCTGAATCTTTCTGGTAAGGATATATGTCAACTTTGGTTGCTATCTTCTTTTACTAAGTCTACAAACTGCTGTAAAACAGCAAAGCAATCATCAGATCTATCAACCAAAACAAAGCTGAGAAATTACTTACTTTTCAGTATTTGAGGGCTCAAAACCATAAACGTGTATTTATGTGTATGTATTTACACAAATCAAGAAACACACAGGCGCAATATAGAAACATGCTTAATTTAAAAACCCACATCTTGGACCTAACACATTAGCTTTCAACCTCATGGAGAGTCCGACTGAAATCAAGTGTACCAACAGTCCTTGACTGCGTCCTATCGGCTCAAACAGGAAGGCTTTGTCGTTTCAGTTGCATCGCAAGGTTTCTGTTGTTTAGTGATATACTAGGACCCTTCTTAACATGAACCCAACCATGGCCACGTACTCATCAGTAACTGGAGCTTGAAGCTTGGGATTAATCTGTGTTCAGACCCTGATCTACCCAAACCAAGGAACAGAGTAACAATAATTTCTTTATGCTTTTCCTTTGTTTTGAGGGTAGCAAATAAGTTTTATTTTGTAGTTTCTTTTTTTGCAGAAGATGCTGTAGTGACGGAATTGTAGAGAAGCAATTTCCCCTTTTTATTTCTAAAACTAAAAAAAAAACCCCACCAAAAAACCCCTCCGCATTGTCATCAGCTTACTTCATATTAAAAAAAAACCAAACAAAATCAACAACTTTGAAATGCAGCTACACACTCCAATCTGTATTTTAGCATTACTGATCACACCATTTTGTTGCCGAACCTAGAGAAGACCACGGTGAAGTTGTGTGCACGTGTGAGCAGAGATATACATACACATTTCCCTGAGAGAAAGGCGTGTTTCCACAAGGATTCTGTCATGGAGGATCAAATAGAAGAATGAATCCTCCCACCTGGTAGATGTGCTGGAGGAGTAAGACAGGGCAAGTTTCCTGAAGGCCAGGGTTGCCAGAGTGGAAAGCTGTGACACCACGCTGCACCCATGCCCCGCTTTGTTGGTCGGTGCAAGGTCCTCTGCAAGTACTTGTGAACAGCAATTGCAGACCTGAGTTCATGCAACAACACAACATCCCGCTCAGATGAAGTACTATCCCTCAAAGGTACGCTGAAGCAAAGATAAACGAGTGGCTTGCCTATAATAGAATGATTACTAGGCTTGGTTTTATGATTAAATACAATTTTAAGTGAAACACCCACTATGTAGCGGCCGTTGCAGCAGTATCCGTTCCCTTCAACAAGAGAGCAAAATAAACTGTATTTAGGCAAGGAAAAAGAATTAATGGTGGTATAAAAAAACCCACACAAAAATATCACATATTCTTAAAATTAATGTAATTAAAGCAATGTGTTTTTTCTATTGTGGGACAATCTGAAGTGACTGCTCAGAGGCAGCAAAGAGAACAGATACCCAAATAGTGGTGCAGACCCTCTTCTTCTGCTACTGGAAAATCAACTCCCCTTTCCCTCTGCATCAGAAATGTTTCAAAACTCAAGAAGGGTGTCCGGAAGAAGTGCAATGAAGCAGAGCTCCATTAAAGACAAAGGAATTACGTCCATTCACGATGGCCAAGGAGCTCATCCCTGATTTCTTTCTGCAGAAGTACATGCAAAGCAGATTTCAGGTATTTATTATGAAGTGGTGGGCAGGTTGCAGGCTTCATGTACTGCCTAGATATGAGTCCAGAGTACAAAAGAATGACCAAGAGATAAAAGAGTATCTTGTAGATTATACCTAGTTTTGCTTTTTCCCCCTTTAAACTGAATTTTGGTCTTTTCTTTTCAGTGAATACAAGCATCTCACTGGCACAATTGCATTATTCCTAAAATGGGTTGCTAATGCTTGAGAAATGCTGTCAATAAAAAATAGAGTCACAAAAAATGCCTGTAATTATCTCTAAAATTAGTGCCCCTTTAAAGAGTGCATTTACATGACCCAACAACAGATCAGCTAAGTACTTTCAGCAAAGTTTACTTGTATTTGGCAGAAAAATTTCCTCGCCAAAGTACACCAATGTGTGGGAGAGATTGCAGCTAACAAAGTAAATTAGGAAGAAATGTTTTGGGAGGTTTTTTTCCTGTATTTTGTGTAGTATTTGGGAAAAAAAAGGTCTTCTATTCCAAGTTCAAAAATACCTCACTTACCTTACTCACACTGGCTGCCTTTCTGTTTTAAACCACAAGCCTCTACAGCTGTGAAAGAGCACGAGCTCAAAAAGGAAAACAATATAAAGTCCAATGGGTTCCAGATTCTCAGTGTAGACATTCCTTCAATTTCTGAAAGGTTTAGGGTGGAGTCCCAGCTTTATTAAAATTCGTGGTGAAATTACCATAGGCATAACTATACCCTTTTAATCTTAAAGGTGTTTTTTTTTAATTTAATGAAAGTTGGCACATTAGGGGATGTATGAGATTTTATTTCACACAACCCCCCCAAAAAAGAAATAAACAAAACAAACAAAAAAACCCAGATTAGTAAATGAACTTACTGAAGCTACTAGAGCATATATCATAAGAAATAAGCACCTTTTTTTTCCCTAACGTTGTGGACAAAGTTACTATTAAAGTAAAACATGATGTGGACAGACTTTGCCAATGAAGTATTTCGCAGTATTTTCATTTGTGTTTACATTTTTGTTTACAGTTACGTTTTATGATTTTTTTCCCCCCTCTAGTTAAGAATCTGTAAGCTCAGTAGAGCCAAAACCCTTGATTTGCTTTGTGAAAAGGACATACAGTTGCTGAATAATTTATACTGTTTTCATAAGATAATTCGTAAGTGCTGGTGCTTGTCAGCCCTCACCCCCAAATCTGAATGTTTACCATATTAATTATGCATTCATCCTCCTGATACCCTGTGAAATAAGGTGATGGTGTTATCTTACAGAAAGAGTGGCAAATGCATAAGCAATAGGTTTTTTTAACCATAGTTACAACAATACAATCTTGGTCAGGACATTTTGATGGTGAATCCTGAAGTTTAAAGCAAGGTACATGTGGTGTGAATCTGTAGGCAGTTACTGTGGATGCAGATGGCCTAAGTGACCATTTGGGAACGACTTCTAGAACTCTAGACTCAACTCACTCATGATCTTTTACCCCCGAGCAGAGATAATTTGGATTTTAGTGGCACTTCCTATCTACCTGCACGTGGAATAGCCGAAGAAATTGAGTTGGTGTGGGTAGGATGGGGGTGATGTTCGATATGCCAGTGGGCAGGGCTGGGGTTCACAGAGACTTAGTCAAGTTGGAGAAACCGTCCAACAGGAGCAACATGAAGTTCAATGGAGGCAAAAGAAAAGCCCTGCCCCAGGACTGGGGGCAGGGGCAGAAACCAGAGGGGCACAAGAAAGTCGGTGGCAGACAAGAGCGGGAGTGGCAGGTGCACACGGGGACCTGGAGCCAACCTCGCTTAAGGGGAGAACAGGGGCATGGGGTTAGTTCAGCCTGGAGAAGGGGAGACCACATGTCTCTTCGCAAATACCTGGTGGGAGAGGAGGGAAAAAACAGTGTCCCAACCTGGCATTTGGCCCCATGGTGGGCAGGGGCTGGGACAGACGATCCCCTTTTCTCCTAAATTTGTGTGAGTACCATGATTTCAAGTTCACAGGCTGACTCTGCTGGAGCATGGGGAACAGGGTGAGAGCAGCACCTCTGTTACAATAGAATATGCTCAGGAATCTAATTTCTGAGACTCTTGTGCATGGGAAAGTGTTTATTTTACTTTGCCCTGAGAGTCTGCTGAAAGGCTAAACCATCCTACACATGCCATAGGGGAAGGCAGGAGTTCAACACTTCCAACAACAATAAAAAAGGAGAACGTTTGTTTAGAAATCTCCACATGATTTTAATGGCCTAATATTAATCAACCAGGTTTGAAAATGATGGTCAGATTATAAATAGAGCTGAGAGGCTCGGCATACAAAAATATGGTTGTATTTGCATTATGAATTTTATATAAACAGAGGGGAAAAACGCCCTGAAATTTTTCAGGCTTGAACTCCAGCCACTCTGTTAATGTGAAACCTGTTCTTTCCCTTGTTATTTTCCATTCCTGTGCCTGTGAAACCTGGGTTAGGATCAGCCATCTCTCCCTCCCACTACTGGCTGCTCCCTCTCCAGCCTTTACAGCCCCAGAACTGCCAATTTGCTTTGCTTAAGAGAGATCGAGAACAGGTTCAACGTTTTTAATTGCAATCTGCCCCCTTCCATGCTAAAACTGAGTGTAGCATCATTAACAGGTGGGTTCCCATGGAGCTATTTGGGTTTAGCACGGCTGCAGCTGCCTAGATGAATATGTTATTCGGGTAAAGTGTTAATTGTCCCTTATCCAGCCTACGCTCACCTGTGTGCAAACTGCAACATCTCAGATCCCCTGGTAGTTTGGACACAGCTACCACGACTGGCAGTAAGACCCTGATTGGCTCTGCAGCTGCTGTTCCATGCAAACCTTTACACCAGCTGAATTTGTAGCCTGCTCATTACTTAATCAGCCTCTGAAGAAACAAGTGTGAAAAATACTTGGTTTTCTTCTGGAACTTTTCGCTGATTTTTAGATGCTATCTGTTAAATAAAATATCAGGCATGGTATGAGCTGTGCTGCCTACTTATTCCTTCCTATCCAACCTCCAGCTTGCCTTTTTCTTCTCTCTTTCTCTCTGCTACTACTAATACACTGTTTTCTGCTCCTGTCTTCTTCCTAGGGTGCCTTGACATTTGCATATTTACTCTCTAAACTGTAGCAGCATGTCCCCATTGAAAACAAAGTAGCATGTCATATTGCTCCCCAAATCATTCAGAGTTTACTTAGATTATGTAGTAGCTGTAAGAGTCAGTAGCACTGACATAGGTGCCCTGGACGCCAGGAGCCGGATGGGTGTCCTGCAGCTCTGCAGAAAGCCCTCAGGGTGTGCTGGTGTTGGGCATGCAGGGGTTCAGCTGCGCTCAGCAGCTGGTACGGGGCTTCTCACTTCTGGGTGTAACAACCGACTGCTGACAACCAGTGAATATTTTTGCTTTGACTTTGATCAGAGCCAGTCTGGACCTGCACAGGATTTGATGGCAGTGTAATTCAGCCCACAGGAAGTGTTTCTTATTTTGGGGAGGTTTGTTACTGCAACAGGTTGAGAAGCAAATGGCCTGGATTGCACATTTATTTGTCATCCCTAAGTAAGAATGTTCTGACTTGAAATGCCTGACTTGGCCAAGAGGGAAATGTGTTATGCAGTAGGTCATAATAAAACACAGCGTCTTTACCCTGAGTTTTGCATCTGTGCAGCCACTCTTAAGGTACAATTATAGACTGGATCACTCCTTGCCATTCATATCACTACTGTCACCCTTTCCTGCCTTAATTTGCTCACAGTGGGGGCATCAGATCCAGTTTTCCTACGCACTCAGACATATGGATTCAAGATGTGGGCTGCTCTCGCAGAAGCATTTTTTTACTTTCCCTGAAACTGAATAAGCAATTGTCACAATCCAAGCTATTGTACTGAATTTAAAGGAAAAAAACAACCCCAAACCAACAAAAAAGGTTATAAAATGGGAGGCTGTGTATGGGTGGCAAAACTGGGTGCTAGGAAAATGTGCAGAGCAAGAACATGCGTGTTAAATAGGCAACAGAGAATTAGAGGAACCTATTTCAGTTTACATTCAAGTATATTATGGGACTGTTTATAGGGCCCAAAAGAACTTCCCGAGCATTAACACATGCAGTATGAGACAGAGGTAGTAGAATCTACATAAAGGTGAATAGACATGTAAAACCAGAATAACTTGTTAGCATTTACATTGTTGCTGCCTTGAGGCTATGGCAACCATTTCACCCATCTTTCAGAAATTCATTCACCCTTTTTTTTTTTTTCTGTGGAGTGGATTAAAAGAGCATTTTTTTAAGGTCAGGGAACAATGATAAATAAAGATAATCTCGTGCTATTCTTTCAGAATAATGAAGGACACATGTGAGAACCCTGTAGAAAAAAGGTACTGTTACTACTAATGGATTATGAAAGAAGGAAGGGAAGGTTAGCTTTATGTTCTCTTTCCTTCTCTCTAATTGTAAAGATCAGATGACATATATATGTTTGGATCTATACATCTGTGTTGTGGTAGAAATTAATCTCTTATCACCCTTTCTAAGGAGACTCCTCAGAGTCTCCAGACTCCTGGACAAAGAAGAAGAGAAAATTATGACAGCAGAAAATTCTATGCAAATAAATCTTGAGTAATGAGAGGGAAGGTGAGTTTTATTCACACTGTTTGGTTTTGACTTTTAACTCAAGTACTGAAGAACACTCAGGAGAAAATTTATCTCTCTGTCTTCCTTCGGGGCAGAAAAAGTTCAAAGAGAACATGTGAGGTCTCCGATGACTCCTCGAGCAAAGTTATGAGAGAATTAGCCTTCCTGGTAGCTTAACGGTAAAAAAACAAGAAGAAAATCCCTTCCTCTTATACATTTTATCACGTACTTAACCTTCTTCATAAACTATTGAGAAACATGCCAATTAATACTTTATATTTTAAAACATTCTCATCTAGATTTTTTTTAACAAATAGAGAATTGGATGGGCACTCATCCATCTTTTTATTACTTTTTTCCCACGTTAGGGAGTGCTATACATTTCCATAAAGCCATAACAAACAGTCCCATTTGCTGTGGGATTTGCTCTCAGCTGGGCCGCAGACCGTGGAATGTCTTTACTACCAGAAGAAAGTCTGTTTTAAAGCAGGGGAATCAGTAGGTATTACTATCACGCTCTAAAATCCCAAGAACATCAAATACAGTGTTTACTGCACTGTACCTCAGCGAGGCCAGAACCGAACTTTACAAGAAGGGGCTTTACCCAAGTGTTCTAGGATAGAACCAAGAAAGATTTATTTCTTGAAGTTTTTACTGGGGCAGGGGTGGCGGCGGTGGGAATCTCTTTTAGTTATAACAACAAAATAACCCTCTTTTATGGGGAGTGGTGGGATCTTAGGTAGCTCAGAAACAGAGGGAGAAAAAAAAGATGGGTCTGTGAACTCTGCATCTTGACTCTCACGATGCACTCATTGAATGGATTCTGTGATTTTAAAATAAGGCCAGCTTTTCAACAAGCCTGCGTTGCTATAAATCCCCTGGGGTCCATGGAACTGTGGTACTTACAGTAGTTGGAATCTTGACCTTTTAAAATTTTGCCTTTGTCTATCTATCTACATCGCTGCTTTTCCCTTTTTAGTGGTCTATGGAAACATAATAAAATGGTTTTTTTTAACAGCATTTAATTAGTGCTTACACTGATATCATCCAAGAAACACTCGGGATTTACTCACATACAGGATTTATTCAGCATTTAGGGATTGCTAATTTTATCATTAACCTTAATGGCTACTAGAACTTTGTCTACTCCTGAATGGACACAGCTATGAAGTTAAAATGGCAAACCCTGTTGCTGGAGGTGTTCCTTGTGCCGTAGATAGCGTTCTGTTTGCAGTGTGCTTAGGCCAGCTCTCCAAACCAAGATGTGTTGATAAAAAGCACACATTTTTCTTGAACAACTGTATCTATATTTGGGTTTTGCTAGCTGAATCGGTTGAAGGTAAACTAACCAAATGCTTCCATAGATCGCCTTCTTGCTTCAATCTTAAAGAAAAGCCTCCTTAAAACTTCTAATCTTGAAAAAAAAAAAAGGAGAGAAGATGTTAGTGATATCTAAGTTTCGTTGCTGTCATGTAAGTCAAGTAAAAAGAAATTACACCTACTCTGGGTGGAACAGTGATTCATATTGTTCACCTTTAAGTTGAAGAGCCTCTAAAAGGAAATTTGGTTCTAAGTAGATGTGTGTGGGAGAGTGACATTAACACCTTGCACTGAAGAAACTATTCCCTCAGTCCCTTTCAACAGCTGACTGAACAAAAACAGTGCTGGTTTAACAAAGAACCACAGAGGGCAGGACTGATCACAGCCCATGCTGAATGAGGAACTTGATTCAGCAAGGTAAATGAAGGTCAGATTAACCATGGATCCTATTTCCCCTGCCCACCAAAGCCCTTACATCTCATTATACACGTCCTCGTGCTACATTTCTATACCTTCAGCCCAAAGCGTGGGCTCTCCACCGGCCTCATTAGCCCTTGGAGCAGACTCTGCTGACTTTGAGGTCCATACCTGTGCCACCCTTTACTGCATGAGCGGTCAGTGTAAAAATACGTTAAAAAGCAAGAGAGCAGCACAATTTTAAAGGTGTCAGTATCTCTTTCTTAGCTACATTGGTGAGCCATACTAACCACAACATGAAAGATTCCTTTATTTAATGGGTCAGGTGTGTACTTTAAAAGATCACTTGACACGTTTGTGTGATAGATGTTCTAGGAGCTTAGGTCACCTAAGTTTGGCTTCAAGTAAGAAGAAAAGGCTAGCACGAATCTCTAATTTCCGTGCTCTGGTATTGCTTTAAGATAACTCTCTCTGTTCCACTACATTGTTTCCCAGTTACTCTATGAGGTTTGACCACATTTAAGGAGATAAGGTCCTCAGGAAAAGCTCTTGACATTCAAGTCTTGAAGCCAAATGTTTATATTAAGTTCTTTCTTACATTGTGAATATTAAGTATTTATAGCTGTGCTGGGTCAAGGCAGCAGCAATGGTCAGGTACTTCAGCTGGGTTGTTTCTGTTAAGTTGGCAGACCTTCTGACTGTTTTAATGACACCATAACTCTGTTCACTTAATGTGATATGGAAAAAATATTATGGGTGACCATTAAAACTCTATTTCTCGATTTCCCAAATCTGCCTGAAAACTCTTGGGTATCAGAGTAATATGCCTGAAAGAAGCTAAGCAGTGCATGCCTGCATGCCATGACCAGGTGCCCTGCAGAACCTCTCCACAGGACCAGAGAGAGATACTGCTGCAGAGCCGGGGGATGCCACCTGCCACTACTGCCAGCAGTCAAACTGCCTTCAAGATCTCTGCCTGGCTCTGCTCTGTTCAGGTTAGATCTGAAACATCTGCGTGGTTTTTTGGCAGGCACTTTGTATACATTGCCCATTTAAATCAGAAATGGAAGTTTACCTTCAGGATAACAAATGCAGGGCAAGTGTGAGGAAAAAGGTCAGAAGACTCTAACACGGCCATTGTAAAGGCTTTAAAAACAGTTACTGAAGTTCCTTTGGTTTGGCCTAAGATCGTCATAAATTAAGTGTATCAAAAAGAGTCCTGGTATGGCCACAATGAAGATTTATTTCTTTATGAAAAAAATAATACTACATTCAGGATTTCCTGTGTGCATTTTAAAGCTACTTTTTTGGAAGTACTTTCTCGAAGAAGATGAAGGGAAGAGAAAGGGGCCACAGAAAATGAAACTTCTGCTTATGCAGAGGGTTGAGTATGACCAGCTTTCAAATCAGAATGTTTTAAGGTGCATGAAGAGACAGGAGTCAGGTGCATAGCCAGGATAAGAACGACTTTAAAAAAATAAGGTGAAGTGTAGAATTTAATAGCTCTCTCCAAAAGTGAGCAGTCAAATAAAATACAGGAAAGATAAGTGGGATATGTCACAGGTGAAAAAAAAAAACGATTTCAAGAAGGCTGGGAGACTATTCGTTGGCAGAATTTTCCAGGAGAATTTTGACTTGCAGACATCCTTTCAGTGGCTGTAGGCATTTCCTCCTTTGGCTGCAGTTTACTCAGATGTGTAATGGAACAAGGAAAAGATACCCGATGAAATTAAATGCAGTCTTTTGAAAAGTGTGAATATACTTATGCATAAACCACGGACTGCTTTTAAAGACCAGTGGAAAATGCATAAATTCAAGAAAG
>NW_010419789.1:13757-15213 GCF_000710305.1 Buceros rhinoceros silvestris | reverse complement strand
AGTGTAAACTGGCATAACTCTATTCGATGGTAATATAGCCATTTACCTTGGGGGGAGTATTTGGCTCATTTGCGCTCACGTTGTGCCCAGACTTTCACACTCCCAGCGTGATGTTATTAATGTACTGCTGGCTATTTATTGAACCCCACCTGGCAGGGTTCAAGCACTTCTTCAGAGATGTTGAGAGTCGTCACTGGAAACAACGTACCTTGAAGGCTTTCAGAATTGGCCAGAGCAGATTTTGCACTGCAGAAGACCACATCCTTCATGCTAATCTTAAATAAAGTTGAAGGCTTGCATTTCATTTGATAACTTTGCATGTAATGACCTTAATATGTAAAAGTACAAGATTACTCAGGAGAAATATTATGTAGAGCTGAGAGTACTAGAAATCATATATGGAACAAACCAACTTTGGGGCAATATGAGTCCCTTTGGACAAGGACTACTTCTGGTTTTATTTGATTAACACCTGACATGCTTAGGCCTGGCTTTGCCGCTGCAGCTTTTTTCAGTTTTCAGCACTCAAATAACGTATAATACAACATGCACGCACACATGAAACCCCCAGCAACCTCTTAAACCTGTATCTAGTTTAGAGCATAAAAGTAAACTCTAGTAAATGAAGGGGACTAGATATGTGTTTTTGAACACTGCCAGAGCAGAACGATTGAGGAAGGAGGTATTGGTGTGCCTCTGAACTCATTAATTCTCAGCTTGGTCCCTACAGACAGGGCAGATACTGTGGCACAAAGAGACGAATGTGGGAAATTCTGCTGCTGAGCCGGGACACTCCTCCTGGATCTCCCTAGCACGGAGTGAAGGAGGAAGCTGGAATAAGGTGATAGCAATCCCCATCAACCCCCACCTGCACAGCATTTATGAGAAAGCCAATTTCCCAGAAGACAGGGTTTTATCTGAGATTGCAATACTAACTTAGAACCACATCATGATTTAATTAAAAAGCTTGTACAACATGGAGTTAATATGGAAAGGAATGAAACCTGGGTCACTTCTAGATACAAAATAGAGTTATTATTAGAAACGTGGTGGAGGGTTGACCCTGGCTGGATATGAGTTGCCCACTAAAGCTGCTCTATCACCCCCCACCTTCAGCTAGACAGAAGAGGGGAGAGAAAATATAATGAAAAACTTGTGGGTTGATGTAAGGACAAGAAGAGATCACTCACCAGTTACTGCTATGGGCAAAACAGACTTGACTTGGGGAAATTATTTTAATTTATTACCAATCAAACCAGATTAGGATAATGAGGAATAGAAACTAAATCTTAAAACACCTTCACCCCATCCCTTCCTTATTCCCAGGCTTAACTTCACTCCTGATCTCTCTACCTTCTTCCCCTGAGCAGCACAGGGGGATGGGGAATGGGAGTTGCGGTCTGTTCATCACACATTGTCTCGACTGCTCCTTTCTTCTCAGGGAGAGGACTCCTCA
>NW_010419789.1:8875-13613 GCF_000710305.1 Buceros rhinoceros silvestris | reverse complement strand
TCTTCCCCTCTTCCAGTGTAGGATCCCTCCCATGGGATACAGTCCTCCACTAACTTCTTCAATGTGAGTCCTTTCCATGGTCTGCAGTTCTCCATGAACTGCTTCAGCATGTGTTCCTTACAGGGTCACAAGTCCTACCAGCAAACTTGCTCCAGCATGGGCGTCTCCCTCCATGGATTCACAGGTCTTGCCAGGAACCTGCTCCGGTGCAGTGTCACCACAGGGTCACAGCCTCTTCTGGGTGCATCCACCTGCTCTGCTGTAGCGTCCTCCACAGGCTGCAGGTGGATATCTGCTGCACTGTTAACCTCCATGGGCTGCAGGGGCACAGCCTGCCTCACCATGGTCTTCACCACAGGCAGGTTTTTTCTCTCTTCTTAAATACGTTATTACAGAGGTGCTACCACTGTCCCTGATGGACTTGGTCTTGGCCAGCCTTGGGTCCATCTTGGAGCTGGTTGGCATTGGCTGTATCAGATGGGGGAAGCTTCTAGCAGCTTCTCTCAGAAGCCACCCCTGTAGCCCTTCTGCTACCAAAACCTTGCCATGCAAACACGACACAAACACTAAAAAAGCCTGGCATTTTTAGAGGGTTCACTAGAGACTGGCTTCGTCTGATGAAAGATCATTCTTGCCACTGACATTGCATCTGTTCTAATAACGTGTCCAGATGACAGAGAAATTGCCAGGGTAGTAAATAAGGAAGGAAAGTTACCGGAGCTGTGCAAGTTGAATGGCTTAATCAGGTTGTCACAAGCTTGATGGATTTTAATAAAATTAAGTAGAAAATAATACGCATGGAGCAAAATTGCAAGTTCTGGTTTGAGGACAGAAGACTGTCTTGGCAAGCAGTCACACAGGAATGTATTTAATAATCTGTGGTAATTGCCTCGAGTTGAATGTTCAAAGGAACTCCATGAAGAAGAAAGCAAATGCCCTGCAGGCATCTGCTGATATCTTGGATCTTGGAGGTACAAAATAGGGCACCAAGACGAGAAGTGGCTGTGCCCATACATGTAACACTGAGTGTAAAATATTTTGTCCAAGTGGGATAGTTTAATTTCAGGAGGAAATCAGAAATTTGAGGAAAAGATAAAAATACGATAAAATGAAGTAAAAACTACTAGTGAAGTCTCATTACATGCGAGGAATTAAACTTACAACGGAGGATCACTAAGGATAGACATTTAAACACTGTACAGCTATTTGGTGGTGTGAGCTTTTTGACCTTTCCATGAAGGCATAATAAAATCTAATCACTGGGAAGTGGAGTTTGAAAAATGAAACTTCAGAGTAAGATGTAATTAAGATGATTAATTCCTGCTATCATCTTTCTACTGGATGCTCCATTCTGCCATCATGGTTTCGCACCTCAAAATTATGAGGAATTTATGCCCAGCCACAATTTCAAATTTTACTTTAATTTATGGAAAAAAATCTGCATGTTCTGATTAAACAAAGAAGCCGACAAAACTGGCTAAGAACTACCTCTGTATTATTTAAACATGGGTCCTTACCTACTTGTTGAATTTATGTTAATGATCATGCCAAGGAGTTGGTGCAAAGGATCACATGAATGCAAGAATCAAGGCACTACTCTTTAAATAATGAAAAAACCCCAAAGTAAACATAAACATAGCCTACAATAATGTTCTACTACAGATCCATTACCGGTCCAAACTCGAATACTCATTTAATGAACAGAAAGATCTAACCATATTAACTGTTTGAATTTATTTTGGCTTCCTTTGTGTTAGAGCATATTTCGCACCTCAAACGGATCCTTCAACTGCTTATGTCAGGATGCCAGGCTTATTATGTCCTCTGTTTGTTTACCGGTCTATGAAATCTGTTTGTCTTTTACATTTTAAGGACATTGAGAGAGTTTCATAAATACCATATGCACTACTGAAGTCAAAATTTTCCAAATTGTTAGGAGTCTTTGTTTCTTGCTGTTGAAATAGATCTTGCGTCAAGATCCCTAAAAAACCCCAACCTCCCTAGAAATACGTTAAGGATGGATTAATCGTTTCAGATCACTTTTGTGGAGGTGTATGAGAATTTCTTTGTAAGGTATGACCCAGCTAGGAGGTCATTTACCATTTTAGCAGAGGAATCGATACAAAGAACGTTGTGCTGATATGGTGGATACTAGATAGCACGTTGTTAACAAGTATGTCACTGTATTCAACTTATTCTTTGGCATCTGCATGCATCTGAATAAAAGCGATGAAGCCAACGTGCTATCTCACTCACTGCTGGGAGCCAAGTTTCTGAAGGAAGCAGCTTTAGCAGTAATAAGGTAGAGAATAGTACCGGTGATGCCAGGAGGTGGATTACCTCCCCCTTCATCACCCAGCTTCCCAGAGTCCCTACTATATCAGCTCCTGATGAGAGATAAAGATCCACATAGACCTAACCCCCTGGTTTTGTAATTAACACATCCATTGAGCACCTTCAGTGAGAGCTGAACAAGCTGGTTGACTCTTCCTCTGGCCAAATACTAATTTCAATCTTTTGGATATTAACTTGACTTGTAAGATGAAAATCACTTGACTCAACACCATGACATCTCCTCTATAATTGCCCATGGGGACAAAAGAGATAAAAGATAATTTTTCAAATAAAAGTACTCCTGTGTGATTGCTGTGTGTGTGCCATTATTGTGATTTGATCGTCTGTATTTCTGTGAGTGACAAAATATGGAATTCGACGTAGTAAAATACATAAAATTCTGTCCTTGGAAGTTATAAATTGTTAGATTAATTTATCTTGGCAAGGAGGGTTAAAGAGAAACTAAATACCTGTGTGAACGTATGCATGTGCATGTGCATGGGTGGGCGTGTGATTGTAGGGGATTTGTGTGTTAACATTTCTGATAGTGGGGTATTTATCTAACAAACCATAATCAGACAAATCTCTGCTTAAAACAGGACTGTGACATGAGATAAGGTGTGTAAAAAGCTGTCTTGCTATGTGGTACTATCAGAGCAGAAATACGGAATTCTTAGGGTGAATTCTTCCAGCAAACACATTCTTAGCAAAGCGCAGTGTTGGAGCGCTAGAGCCAGAAGAATTTAGAATAAAAACAAGAGGCAGAGTTTGTGTAGTGAGGTTAATTAACCATCTAAAGTGTGGTTGAGCCTTCAGAACTTGAAATTTCTAAACAGGATGTACAGAGTTCTCCACAATATACCTAGCTTAGCTCAGGATTATGAGCATATGGTAAAAATCTATGGGAAGAGTCTGATCATCCTATGGGATGATCTTTTGGCCTTAAAAATGTCCAAAATAATTATTTTAAACATTACTTATAAATGTATGGTCCGTGGCCTCTGTCTGAGCACTGCAGTCGATGTATTCCCCTAGTCTAGCTTGATGGAACCTCATCTCATGTCCTGGTTTGTGGTGCCTTGCTGAACTCACAGAAAGGGGCTCATCTAATCCTGTCATGCGGAGAAGCAACTGAACCAGACCTTCAGATGTTCCAGTTTATGTCTCTTTTTAGAGGAAATATTGTATTATCTTCATCAAAAGTAGGCATCCTGAAGGAAGCAACCTGCTGGCTATGAGCGGGAGGGAGGACTTGATGACGTCCGAAGGTCCCTTCCAACCAACATTTTTATGCATCTGTGAGTTTTCTTGCTCAGTGTTACTTAAAACACACACGTTCTCAGGCCAGTCACTAAATCTGACTACAGTTACTGAAGTGGGGTTTTTGTTGCTTAAAATCTCTGTAAGTGGAAATTAGTACTTTACACAACTTTCTCAAGTAAGATAATTGAGACTTTGGTGACAAAAGGGTGGCAATTTCCTCCACACTTATATGGAGCTTCCTTGTACAGTCTTCCAAAATTTCAGAAATACATTAAATGAATGGAGGATACAGGTTTTTATAAGCTCTGAAAATGGAGAATTTTTTTAAAAAATTACTAGTATGTCTAATTCTGCACATTAAAATTATAAAAAGTTTACTTTGAAGTGCCATAC
Organism: Buceros rhinoceros silvestris; assembly: GCF_000710305.1. NCBI lineage: Eukaryota > Metazoa > Chordata > Aves > Bucerotiformes > Bucerotidae > Buceros > Buceros rhinoceros. The sequence goes on along the minus strand of NW_010419789.1, from coordinate 9,623 downwards.
TTGACATTGCTTCTAAGTTTTTCTTATTAAAGTTATTTTTAATGTTTTGTTGAAACAAGAAGTAACTTTTCCTGCCTATAAATAGATTTATGAAAATATTTAAAATAAAATTTTACAGTCCAAATAGCTGGCACAGCACAGTTACTTTTAGCATCCCTATTTCCATTTTTGCTTTACGTATCCTTTTCCTCACAGAGTAAAAGAAAAAACCGTGCAATACGGTCATTCTTCGATGGGCAGGTCTTCCAAGAAGCACAATCAAATTCACATTTTTTTGTACCATCCTTATTTAAAAACCCACTAGTTTTAGAATGGAGTAAGCGGGAAATCAAGGGCAAAACAGAACATATTCCTGCATGAGGAAACACACAGGACATTAATTTAACTCTGTATTAAAATAAAGACAGTGAATCACATGTAAGAAAGCGATACAAATAGTAGGACTTTCCTGGAACTGTAAAAAAATCTTTTTTATATATATGTATATATAAAACTCTCACTCTTTTAATATCCATGAGAGAACTAAAGGTGCCTGGGAAAATAAATCATGTGAGATTTCAGTACTGGCTGCTGCAGAGCCCAGAGGAGATTTGGACTACGCTTTGGAAAAGTGAAGTGTTGTGGAAAATATTACAGTGTTGTGGAAGGAGTAATAGTTTATTAAACATAAGGGCTGCAAAAATGAAATGATGTGCGGTCTGGCAAATGTTTTCTTTTCAAAGTTATGCATCCTGCTCATCCAAAAACA
>NW_010419789.1:1031-8688 GCF_000710305.1 Buceros rhinoceros silvestris | reverse complement strand
CAGAGGGAAGTAGTGCAGATCTGCCCTTAGCGCTTCTCTGATGCAGAATACAGCCTTTTTTCCCCCCACAAGTAGAATAATAGTGATAAAGAAACCACTTTCAGAGAAATACTGCGTATCTTTCGGGATTTATTTTAGAAGCAGATACCAGTATCTACTGCTCAGTGAAAAAAAAAAAGAAACTATGTTCTTAAATCACATGTAGTCGCAACACCAGTGCTTTGTGTTACTGCCTTGTTTCAGGATAAAAATCTGTGCCCCAAAGCATGCACATATGCTGCTGTCATCCACTGACCTTAGGCATGTGTCACGGGGTCTAGAACTACAGACCCTCTAAAGTAAAACCGGAAACTGAGGCCACCACGAGCACACGTCCCCTGAATTTCCCGTCTGAAGTATAAGCCCACAGGAAGCCTATGTAAAACGAGTCTGTGTCTTGCGGTGCCGCTGAGTTAGCACGCAGTTAGTTTGTAGAGCTGGGAGCTGATACCATCATGGCAGGAGAGCAGGAAACATTCCCAAATCCCACAGCTCTTAACGAAGCAGCTAGTGTCTCCTGAGTCCTTCGCGAAAGCTTTTTTTTATTTAAATTGTAGTGGCTATGAATGTGCATCGGTTTGTTTAGTTGAAAAATGTTGTGTAGAGTAGTTTTCAGCTTAAAATTGGAAGAATTTGCCCCTAAAATTCTATGTTCTGTTAAATTCTTGTTTTATTTTGAACAAACCTGTCAAAAATAGTCTTATACGACTTCAGATGCAGGTTTGTGTAGATCTTCCCAATGGTTGTATGATGGCAAAGCCAGTTGGTGTGCTGGTCCAACTGAATTTTGAACACTTCATTAAACAAATAGGAATGTGCCATGAAATTAAAGGAACGATGCATTTCCAGTGCCTGAATTCCAGAGCTAGAGCAACGTGGGCCTCTCACCAGCACAGCAATCGTTCTGTTCCTTGTTTCTTGACCTCCCCAGCACAACTGGCTGCAGTAGGAGTTTGAGATGAGAATCTGATAAAAACTGAATGAGGACAGAACGGGATTGTGAAGTGGAAGAACAGCTCCTCAGAGCCTAAAGGGGAACCCTAAATAATTGACATAAGTGGCTGGTGTGTCTGAAGACAGCAGGTGCTGTGTGGGCTAGATACATATCATTCCCTAAATAAAATGCATGTCAAGAAATAAAATTAGACCTCCGTGCTGAAAGTATATTCTTCTAGTGTTGGTATCAAAAAGCCAGCTATATCTTTTTCATATCCAGAGTTAATAAAAAATGATTACATTCATGAGCAAAATAATATTAGTAATAAAATCCCAAACTTTTAGACAGGCATCAGCTTCTTTATCTCTGCTTTGCAGAAGCCAATTGTTTCAAAGCTGCAATTGTAAATTGCACCTCTGACTTCAGCTCGGATTAGTCACTTAGATTAAGTAATATTGTAGTTGAATTGCAAGTCTTAAATCTTTTTCCAGAAGTGAAGAGCTTTTCAGGATGGCTGTTGTCATCTGCTCTTGACACTAACTTAGGCCTGGCATTGCAAAACAGTCTAAACTAGCACTGCAATCCTTTATGTTCTGTTGGAAATGATTTTTCCTCAGTAGGAAGACAAAGAAAGAATTCAGCAAGTCCCTTCTAGACATATTTGCCCTCTGTACCACTGCATAATTGATGAATACGGTTGCACAAAATCATTTCCAGATGAAGCTTCAGGAAAGAAGGAAAAATGGCAAAATGGCGCTGGCTGTTGGCGCTTCGCTTCTTGGAGAGGGATAGGCGAAATTCACCCAGCATTGTGATGCTGTGCTGCCAGGTACAGTTGAAAATGAACGGGGCGGGGGGGCATGGTCGTGCCATAACCCACCCCTGCGTACAAAATTACGAGCACCGCTTGATCCCAAAACAATCACAGACGTCTATACAGAAATGGCATCACTCCAAATACTTTGGTGACAGTCCTGTTGGCAAAGGTCTTGTGACTCTGGTAGCCTGGATGCACCCTGACACACAGGATTGCCTCTCCAGTCTGCCCTGTCTTCTTCAGCATCATACAAGAGCCTGCAACTGTCTCACCACAGACCTAACGCTTCCGTGCAGGAGATGACAGAACACTTTCTTTTGCCCTTTAGTTCAGAAACATTTAAACTAAATATTCAAAACTAAACATAACGAAACCTCAGGATGTTGCAATCAACAGCTTTGTATTCGTCAATGATTATAGCAATGGACTTCATGACAGAGGCATTTTTTCAACACCAAATTATCACAATTTAGGCAAGGAAGAAGAGTGACCATGCCATGTTTCCCTAACTCCCCAGTCACCATGGGATTATGGCCCGTCAATACATTTACGCATACTGCGAGAATTCGAACAGAGTTACAGGCCCATCTTTAGGAAGTATTTTTACTTTAAGTAAAATTTTGGTTTCGGTGCATTACAAAGACACATAATTATGGCAAACTGTTAATGTCCTTCATTTGTCTGTTTTTCAGATAGATAGTGACAATGCTGCGTGCAGGGTATTATACCCAGCTATTCTCCTCCTTTATGATCCACGATTTCCTGCACTACTTTCTTGCTGCAAACCTCTGTGTTTTACAGAGAGTAATGAGCTAGGTTTCACATAATTTCTTTGCATTCATTTCAACTCTTTCTCTCCATTTTCTGTAGGGTGAAACTGTAAACATCTTTCATTTTGTGCTGGTTTTAGATCTAATAAAAACATGGAGCAATAAGACTACTGTTATAAAATTAATGAAAACAGATCCCTCTGTAGATAGCAATGAAGTGGAAAAATTAACATAAAATCTCATGAAAAGAATTATTTTACTGTACAAAAACATCTACTTTGCAGTGCCTACAGTAATAGCACTTCAGATTACAGACTTTACTATTTCATTTCAGACGCACAGCCGTTTAGAGACTGCTTCCAAGAGGAAAAGGCTTTTGAGCGATGCAGTTAGGTGACACGTTACTCACTGATGCCACGTCCGTCAGCTTGCTGTGGATAAGCTCTCTTGGAAAAACTGAATTTTAGGTTGCCAACGTTTGCATTGCTGTGCCACAGCAGTAGTAACTCAGCACACCTGGATGATACTTTGAAAGATGAAGAATAATGGAGATGCAGAAATGAAGGGTGAATTTTTCTGAGGTGGGGACAGATCTGATATCAAGGAGAAAATTTTCCAGCTCTTTAGGGAGCTGTGGAATGCTGACAGAGCAAGCTCTGGGCTATCAAACACCTCTGCTCTTTTGGTGGAAATGCAGCCTGAAAATTGCTTGCATAAGCTCCAGTGACTACATTCTCGGTCCGTGTTGCCACAGTCTCCCAAATGAGTGAGTAGCTGATACAGGGAGTTGTTAGGAGTGCATGGCTAGCTATGAAAATAAGAAGAGATTAAAGGGCAACCTAGAACTGTTTGCTCAGTCAGAATTTCCGCTGATGACAAACAGCAGTTTTTGCCTATGTGAGTCCATCAGGATTTGGGCTAGTGATTTACAGAAAGAACTGAGTGGATGAGATCAGACTGTGCTCCCGGTTACACAGCAGTACCATTGCAGCTACTCTGGATTTACACCAACTTCAGTGAGAGCTTTTAATAGTCTAGTGAGAATTTAAATTTCATGCCTGAATGTGCAAGGGTGAGAATTGGCTGAGTTATGAGGAGCTTGGCACAGACAGCCTTGTCCAAAGACAGCACTGAAGGGGAGCCTTTTGCTGCTATTCTTATCGTGCTTTTTGCACTATTAAATTCTGCTCCTGTTCCAATTGTATCTGTAAGAATGAAAGACTTGAAATGACAAATGCACTATAAATTATTTATTGTTCTTGAGCTCATTCTCAGGATAATATCCAAGGGCCCGTTTTTATTAATTCTGCATGTTCCATGGGTGGGTTAGACGACCCACTAGGCTCTTCAGATGTCAATTCGTTCACTCCTAGAATCTATTTTAGCAAAGATGTACAGGATAGTCCTTAATATATTCTCAGAACACTTTGCATTGGTGTGTTAAATACTGCTTTAATAATCAGTGGGCACGCTACCTCTGCTTCCCATGCTTGAAGATAAACCCTCCGCAAGTTTTTGAAAATCAAGCTCTCCAAAGAAGAGAAGCAATGAACAACCTACTTGGAATCACCTGTATTCTTCAGTTCAATGCCAGCTGAGGATGTGAGGAATTAAAAATCAGGTCCATTATGGCTGGATGTTCACATGCATGTATGTCGTTTGAGACGTGAGCTAAGAAAGGATCATCTAGCGAGGTACCCTTGTGACATAGCTCTGTCTCTGTAACATGTGTCTGATTGCCTTACTTCTATTTTCCCCTCCCGTTTTCTCTAATATGTAGAGGCTGCCGTAAACTGCCAAACTAGGAATCTGAACACAGGAGATGTTTTTTAGACAATGCTATTTGTGCCTTAGAAATTATCACCCTGCATTGAAAACCTGATTTATATTATTTTTTTGTTAGATGATGATCACCAGAATATTACTGCAATCACACGCTGAATTTACCTGTGAATTTAGGTAGGTACTTTTTGATAGGCAATGCTCCAAGTAATACAATACAGTCAAAAGAAGTTATGTACAGCACACATTTAGATTCCTTTCTGAATTTCACTAAGCATGTGCATACTTCAGGCAATACCATAAACCCTTTCCCTGACCTGTTCTTAACCATCAAGAGAAAGTACGTTTTCCCTAAGGAACTTAAGGTCTGTATTAATGGAAATTGCTGAAGAGATGGAAACTGGTTGTGATTTCTTCCTGTGAAGTCACTAAAATTAAGGACGGGATGTTGGGGTTGGGGGGAAACTCACAGAAGCATCTCTTTTCGTTCCAGTCTGGCTCAGCAGTTGACTTGGTTTCCCTAACTAGCTCTGCTTCAGTTTCCAGCTTGCGTGATATGGTGGTGAAAGTTTCCTTTTATTTTTAATAAATATTTTCTGTGAGAAAAATGACTCTTGGCTCAAGTTCCAGTCCTTTGCATTCTGAAGCAGCAATTAAGCAATTAAATTAAAGCCTGTAAATAGCAAATGTTTCCATTATAAAACCACTAGCAGCTCCACCTCTTTAAAAAGTACTGTGATAAAAATGCCTCAGAAATTCTTTGAAATCGAATCTCTGACAAGTATCTAATCTTCATCTTTAAGACAGTGGGAAGAACAGAGGTTATGTAAAATCTGTGTATTCCTTCCAAACCAGAAAGTGCTTCAATTTCCCAGCTACCCAAATTACCTTTGCAAAGTTTTATTTAGCATTACTGTACTTAAGGCAGTACTGATGATAGTCAGGTACTTTGGTGCCATTGGTTTTGATCAGTTGAGGAAGATTCATGTTAATTTTTCTTGTCTCATCCCATCTACTTTGTGGTCTTCACCATCTCTTTCATTATACTCCAGATGTAAACAAATTAGAGCTGCACAGCTTCTCTTCTTTTGGTTCTGCTCTTTTAAAACAGCAGCACTTTTGGCTTTGGCATCAACATGAGGATGATTACCATGTGGTCTCAATTTGCTTCTAGATTGAAGACCCCCACCCTAGATCAAAAACAATTTCAGTTGACTGCAACGGCATTTCCCAGCAAATGGAAATTATGCATATCTGGCAACTTTTCGGTATAAAATGAGTCATCAAAACACACTGAGTGTAAGCATCTTCCCCCTTCCTCCCCCCAGCTCCTAATCCAATAATAGCTAAGCATGCAATAAAGCTTCGTCTTCAGAATGTATACAAAATACACAGGGGTGCAAAGATAAACACTTGATTGCGAGGCAGTCGTGTAATGAAAAGCATATAATTTGAATCAGACTGTGCTGAAATTAAAATTCCAACAAACTATTTGCCAGGGATTCAAACTGTGGAGAGTAGATTCACTCTTTTCCTAATCTTTTTTTTTTTTTGTCGTTTTTCTCCCTCTTTCTCCCACTCCCTTCTCTCAGTGCAGGAGTTCTGCATTGTCACTTGTTTATTTGGCTTCTGATTAAAAAAAAAATATTGAAGAAATCCATTGCCACTCAAGTTTCAAATGAAAAGAAAAATTTAAAAAGGAAATATTGTCAATGTTTCTCTAGAAATCTCTGTGATAAAATATTATCTGCTCTAGGAACAGAGGTCAGAGATAGCTCTGCAGGCGATATTCAGGGCAGTACGTGGACTCGGGAAGGGAAGGGAAGGGAAGGGAAGGGAAGGGAAGGGAAGGGAAGGGAAGGGAAGGGAAGGGAAGGGAAGGGAAGGGAAGGGAAGGGAAGGGAAGGGAAGGGAAGGGAAGGGAAGGGAAGGGAAGGGAAGGGAAGGGAAGGGAAGGGAAGGGAAGGGAAGGGAAGGGAAGGGAAGGGAAGGGAAGGGAAGACTGCAAAAAGCTTTGAGGCTCAGAAAGATAAACCGGGATTGCACATGCGCCACCTAAAAATCTGAAATATTCTTGGCATAGATGCCTTAGTCTCTAGGTAAGCATATGACTATACTGTGTTGGACTCACACGGAGGTTCATTAGTAGAAGTTAGCAGAGCAGAGCCATCCCTGTAGAATTCCTGATGAAGGACTGGGTGGGTGTCAGCGAGTGGTAAAAGGAGCGATCATTAGAGCCGTGCTCAGTAAACCAGCCACAGTTATGGATGATGTTTCTAGATTCCACCTTTGGATGAGTTCATTATCAAGTTTGTGATGAACCATTTCTGTAGCTCTTCAGATTCCTGAAGGCTCTGATAGTAACTCAGGCAGAGAGGTGTGCGAAACCTGGAGTGATCACAGTCTGCTCCTGGGTAGGGAGAAGAACCAATGGTCCTGGCTGATCCTTACCTCTGTCAGCCACACTTAAAGCTTTGGTTAGTTTTTGACACGCCTATTGCCTTCAGCCTGTTTTTAAGAGATCTGTGATGCTGCCATTCGGCTTTGAGTCAAAAGTCCTGTTGCCTTATTCAAAGAGTACATGAACCTGCAGCACTGTCTGAAAGGAAGGCTCCGTTGTGGAGTCTTTGGCATGCGATGATTTTTTTTTTATATTTACCTTGTTACACTTAGTCAACAGAATAATACAACTTACTAAAACTCAGTAATGACTGGAGAAAGCAGAAAAAAGGCATTGCTGCATAATTTGGTCTCTCCTTTAGAGCACGTTGGCAAGTGTGGGGAAACTATTTGGTAAGAGATAAATAAGCCTCGGAGTGCCACGTATACATATGCACATTACTTCAGTATTATCCAGCACCCACAACAACACCCCAAACCTTGTGGTGATGGACAAAGAGTATAAGAAAGCTGAGACTACTGCTCCTCCATCTCTGACCTACATCCTCTTTTGCAGCCCGAGGTGCTCTTTCTTGGAGATGGCTTTGAGAGGAAGAGAAGCCGTGTAGTTGCACTAACGTGGTGCCAACCTCAAGCTAATGCACTTGCACTCTGCCTCTCAGATAGATCTTCAGATGGTGTCATTGGCCCAGTGCCACCGCAGCCAGCAGAGCAGCGCCAGCCAGCAGAGCGTGGGATTTGGCCTTGCATTTTTAATGCGTGTAATTGGTTTATACTACGAGACAGGAGCTGGTGATCATCTGAATTGAGAAGCTGAGCATCTTAAAAGACGGAGGAGTGCAGAAAGGGTATCTGGACAAATTTTAGGAAGAAAGAGGATTGGGGGTTTTTTAATCCTCTTTTGTCTTCACT
>NW_010419789.1:0-962 GCF_000710305.1 Buceros rhinoceros silvestris | reverse complement strand
ATGAACTTCTTTCCTTTTAGCTGGCACTTTGATTTTTTTTTTTAATTTTAAATCTCTGTGCTTTGTTTTAAAATTACATATATATTTTTTAAATATCTATCTCCTTGCACGGCATAATTTTGCCTTAGAGTACACTGGCATTTCATGTTTTCTCTTGTTATGGCTCACACTCAGTGTCAGACTTATAAAAGCTGCTACTGTTAATTCACAGTTGAGAAAGGAACAAAGGGAGCTTTCTGTAGCCTGTGCACCTGGATTGTGAAGTGAGAATGGTGACTTCTGCAGCCTGCTTCTGCCAGGTGCCAGTCTCTCACTACATCACAAAATCAAGAAAAAAAAAAAGTATTAAAGGTTTGACTACATCATATTTTAAGGCACTAACCTTGTTTTATGTTGAGTGCATGTTTCGTTTTTAGATTTAAAAACCAGCCTGTTTTGCATTGCTTGGGCATCCATCAGCACGAAGCCACAGAATTGTGAGCACCTGCAGGTTTTTGCAGCAATGCTAAGCTACAGTAATTGTAACGTTTCTGTAGAATTCGTGTTATCATGATGTAAAATGCAGACTGTACTTTTAACAGACAGAAAAGGAAAAGCTCCCTTAATAGGTTTAGATGAAACAAAAAGATATTAAAAATGCATTTGTGTTTCTGCCAAAGCTAAATACAACAGTTGGTTGTTTCCTCTAACAATACTTAACATTCATCTTTTTTTCAAGGACTTTTTATAATATTATGTAGCTATCAGACAATCTCAGAGCAGATTAGGTAAAAGGAATATGTAGAGACAGTTGCCCCTGCTTAACCCCAAGAAATAGCGACAGGAAAATCCAAGGCTACAGTATTTTCTAATGTGTTTAAATTTATTCAAGTTTAATCTTCTTTTACAGAGGTGTTGTATGCTTGACCTGATTGTTTTGCACGACAATACTGTAAATAGCATCTAGCTCATGTTCCTGCCAC
>NW_010419788.1:0-250 GCF_000710305.1 Buceros rhinoceros silvestris | reverse complement strand
CTCCTCCCCCAACCCCACCTGACCTCCAGCCCAGGGACCTTCTGCCTCAGTGGGCTCCCCCAGCTCCTCCCACGGTGTCCCCAACGCGTGGCCACCATCTCAGAGTGCCCCTAATCCCTTGGCCACCACCTCGAGGTGTCCCCAATCCCCGGCCACCATCTCAAGATGTTCCCCAGCCCCTAGTCAACATCTTGGGTTGTCCCCAAGCCCCCGGCCACCACCTCAAGGTGTCCTCCAGCCACTAGCCACC
>NW_010419787.1:38187-39631 GCF_000710305.1 Buceros rhinoceros silvestris | reverse complement strand
GGCGGCTCGCAGGAAGGTGAAGGGGAAAGGGAAAAAAAAAAAAGGCTCATTGTGTGATTTCGCCACGGTTTTTCACGGCCGGCCAAGCGCAGACATCTCCTGAGAGCCGTGCCAGACCCTTTCCTGCGGCACAGGGTGAGCAGGCAGCCCCTGCAAGAGCACTTTCCATGCCGAGCTCATCACATCACACCCACCCCCCCCCAAAAAGGAAAAAGAGCCTCTTCAAGCCCCTGTGCACACAGATGTCCAAAATATTATACAAAAATTCGGTGGGGTCCCCATGAAGGGGGAGTTCTCCAGCTCTTTCCATCCCCTTTAGCTGGGTTTTAAGCCTCCCCATCACTCAGACCCCTGAGGATCATGAGTTTCCTGATCTGCTCCCCCCTAGATGAGCAGCTCCAAGGGAAAAAAAATACCAGTTGAGATCAGAGGGAGAAAAGCTCCAGTGGGGAGGAAAACTGCGTGAGAACATCCAGTGCAGCGTGCGGGAGGACGAGGGAATTATTGCTCTCTTGGAGGGTAGTGGTGGTGGAATCCAGCTTCTCCCCGGGCACCGCTGGAGAAAAAGATCCGGGGGGTTTGTGGCGAGAGAGGAAGGGTGAAACTCCTGGGAGGGATGTCCCAGAGGGTGCGGTACATCCCTGGGTGGCAATTTTGGGGTGCCCACAATGACGAGGATTCTCTGGTGCAAAGAGAAGCAAATGACCACTTAGAGGAGGCCACTAACGCCACCACCTCCAGCCTTGCCAGCCTCTGCCAGAGCATCCCAGCCCTCCCAGAAGGACCCTGTCTCTTGGCCACATTAACCCAACTGGCTCTCTCTGAACAGGGCTGCACTGGGGGAGCGACAGCCCCCCCCAGCTCTGCAGCACAGCCCAGGCAGTGCCACACACCCTGTGACAGCGAGGGGTGGCTGCAAACAGCCCCATGGCAGCATGGCATCCCCAGTCCTGCTTGTCGTCCCTGCTCCCACATCACCCTAACCCAGAGCAGAGCTTTTCATGCTCCTGTATCAGAGTTTGAGGAGTTTTTATCCCTTGTGTATCATCCCTCAGGGTCCACAAGCATGTCCCAGAGGACCAGCAGCAACCCACTGGGAGCAAAAACCAGGCTTGGCTGTGGGAGATGCGGTGGGGGATGACCCTCGAGCAGCAAATTGTCTGAACCCAGGGCAATGTTGCTGGGACGGGTGCCGAGGGGATCGGGGCATCCCCGACACAGCCCGGCCAAACCCAGGTGCTGCCGCACAAGGGCACCCTTGGAAGAGAGTCAAAAGCCTCCGCATGGCTTTTCAAGTCCTTTTGAGTCACACAGGAGCGAGAGCGATGGGTGAGTCACTCCTGCCACCAAACATCCTCGTCAGGAGAGCTCGGATGGTGCTAGTTAGCGTGAAACTGCTTGATGACGCCCCATCCGTGCCAGTGTGGAGAGGATGCTGCCAGCC
>NW_010419787.1:37198-38104 GCF_000710305.1 Buceros rhinoceros silvestris | reverse complement strand
CCCCCCCCGTGCCAGTGGGGAGAGGATGCTGCCAGCCCCCCCCCCCCACCAGTGCCAGCCGGCGGAGGGAACGCCTTTGTGACACAAAGCTTGAGCTCAGCAGAAATCCAAGAGCGTTACCAATTGCCTTGTCTGCTGAGGGGGATTATTATAATTAAGTCAGACTTCAGAAATTGCAAGCAAAACACATCCCAGATCCCCAATTTTTATGTAAGACGATGGGGAGGGTTTCACTGCCCTCCCCTTGCCGGCTCTTGCTGGTTGGCTTTTCACACGGGCGCCTGATCTTTAAAGCACGGCTTGTGGGTTTTATCTGTCCCTTCTGCTGTTGTCCTGGGGGTTGCAGTGGAACACGAGAGGCAGAACCACCACTGGTGTGCCGGCACGCACACTCCTAGCGCCGAACCAAACCCGGCCTCCGGCACCACCATGGGCGACAGGCGGTTCTGTGGCTGCTCCACCTGCTCCGCGAACTCCCGGCCCTCCCCAGGAGTGACTCACCCGAACGAGGAAAGGAGAGGCCCCGGGGTGCTGGGAGAGCATCCGCCCCACGACTGTGCCGCGGCACATCACCTTGGCTGGAAGCAGCCAAGGACCGGGGCAGCCCATCTCCACCAAGGTTCCTGCTGGGTTATCAACCCACCTGTGCCCATCGAGGTGTTCAAGACTTCCCAGCAGCTTATGGAACCTCTCCATAACGGTGCCACCCAAAACCATGGTCCTGGGAGGGCGACTCTGCTCTCCACCTACATCCCCAGCCAAGACCCATCGCCCATCACCTGCCACGCTCGCGGCCGCAGCACTCACCCTCCAGCACCCACCTCGGGGCATTGCCAGGGAGCCCCCGGGCACCCTCAGACCCACCAGCCCCCGGACTGACGCAGATATTCATCCCTCCATTCCCCT
>NW_010419787.1:33804-37050 GCF_000710305.1 Buceros rhinoceros silvestris | reverse complement strand
GCTGTCACACACGGTAAGTGGCCTATTTTCCTTCCCCGCTCACAACGCGGCAGGACTCCAGCAGCGGCCGAGCTTACATCTGCCAGGGGTGGTTCTCCAGCACCCGGAGAGAGGCAGAGAGGAGGAATGGGTGCAGGGCCGAGAGTCTATCCCCACTACAAGGGGAACCACCTCTTTTGTGGAAGTTACTGAAGTGTTGGGCAATTTTTTGCTTCACACCCTTGAGCAAAAAGCAGCCCAGGAGAGCGGGCACTGAGGCAGGAGCTGACAGCTCTGGGGAGGAGCCGGCGTTTTGAAGACAGGAGGATGTGATGCAAAATCCCACTGCAAGGGATGGAGGCAGAGCAAGAGGGGGGAGAAACACGGTAAAAGCTCTGCTAAAAGCCCCAAAGCTCAGGTCCTGTGTGCAAACCCTCCAAGAGTGGGCTGAGCCCATGGTGTAAGCTGAGCCCCATGAAAGTGGGGCAGCTCCTCTGCCACGGTTGGGGCAGGTTGTGCCCACGAGCACATCCAGAGCACAGCAAAAGCGCTCGGACAGGGGCCACCAGGCGCTTTGGCACCGCAGAGTCGCTTCCGGGGAATTAATGTGCATTATCAAGACCCACGACACGATGACACCACCCAAGCCCCAAAGGATACTCACCCTCCACCACCTCATGGGCTAAGGGAGACAAGGAAGATATCGGGTTCCTCCTGGTGCTTATCTAGCCGTGTCCTCCCCGGGGCTCCCACAGCCACCCCGCACCCACTACCCTGTGCCCAGCCCAGCAGCTGGCGGCTGCTTGCTGAGCCCTCAAACCCAACACCCCGACGCGAGCAGACAACGCAACAGCGCGTTGCGACACCGCATATGGTTGTGACACGGCTGCTAAAAACCTTAAATAAGCTGCTCTTCCAGACTGGCCCTCTGCAAATCCTTCCTAATCCAATCTGGTTTATGGCATTAAGCTGGACCCTCCCATACCGAACACCCCTATTTGCACAGCAGCTGGGGAAATCCTCTCGGTTCCTTGTTCCCGGTTCAATCTCTGATGCAGAGGCCACCAGAACTTCCTTCTCCTCACTTTGGGAAATATCTAAGGAGGAGGATGTGCCTGCTTCACTCCCCACTGAAACATCCCACAGATCTGGGCATGGGAAGCCACGTCCCCGCTGCCAACTGTAACCGAGCCGAACGCAGCCAGGCGCTGCCCGGCAGCTTCTTCGCTGGGTTTAAAACACAGGGTTTTCTCCACCTCAGCTGGGGGGGCCAAGCCCTGTGTGGACCTCCAGTTTGCCCCAATAAATCACAGCTGGGGTCCGGGTTATGAAACAAGCCCCAAAACCCAGCGATTTGGAGCATTATTCACGCAGAGCAGATGCCAGAGCACACCGTGGCTTGGTTCAGGTGATGCTCTGCCCTCCCTGGGGCCACCCCACGGCTGCATCCCACACCAGGGGAACGCGATGCACCTCCAGCCGCTCAACGGCCCTCTCCGCTGAGAAAAGCAGAGAGGCCACAGGCTGTCCAAGACACGCACCTCCTTGACACTGACTTCTTTAGAGAGGAAAAAGCCTCCCCGTGTCTCCCCAGGGTCCTCTCGGTGAGCAAACATCTGCTGCGGCACACGCGTTAGGAGAGCTCAGCGAGGCAGGCAGGCATCAGCAAGTGAGGACAAAGGTGTCATCATCACCCTCGGCCTCCCCGTAAGCTGTGGCACTGAAAAGCTGTGCCACGCGGAAGGAAAACAGCCAAACCGATTTGCATTGCCTGCCCGGGGAGAACCCGGCGTGACAGGCCACAGTTAAGTGTCACCTCCAACCGTGCCACCTTACCCAGGCAGAATGTGGTCCTCCATTGCCGCCCCACGCATGGGAGAGAGCCCGTGGCAGCCCCACAGTCCCAGTTTGGGCAGCTCAGGATGAGAGCAGGGAGATGCTGGTGGCTGCAGCACCGCAGGGAAGGTCACCGGCAAGACGGAGCAGATGATACAAGCCCAGCAAGGAGGACGTTAGCATCGGGCACAGCACGCTGGCAGAAGATCGAATGCTCTTTTCCTGCTTTTATTTCCAAATCCTGACAAAGCCATGGCTTCTCGAGCAGGCCACCTCTCCCTTCCTCTCCTGAGCACCCCACGTGGGTGTAACTTCCCCGCAGACTCCCGGCTCTCCCAGACCCAAGGGTTGGCTGATCTGATTTCACATCACCAGCATCCCCCTGTAATCCTCACTGTGCAGCCTGGAGCATCGGGCATCACCGTGGACCTTCCTGATCAGCAGCAGAAGGTGCCCAGGGACAGGGAGGATGAAAGACCTGTTGCATTTCCAGACAAGAAATCACTCCCTCCCCAGGGAACCCTGTTCCTAATTGTTTTGCATTAAGAGCTTCCAAACTCATGAGCATGAAAACCAAGGAGAAGAGAAAAGCAATTAACTCCAAGAGCCACGAAAGGCAGCTTCACCTCATGAACCTGCATCCTTCAGATCCCATGGGTTCCACTCCAGAATTAACAGCTCTGTCACCCCACAGCATTGTTTTGTTCTTCCCTCCCTGGCTCTTGTTCACAGGGAGACAAACCTGAAGTTCAGACAAGCCCTTCTGGTGACCCACCAGGAGCTGGTGAGCGAGGAGAGCATGGCTGCCTTTGACGGTGAGTCTCCTGGATGGGCGAAGATGTGGCCATCCCACCAGGATGGGATGGGATGGGATGGGATGGGATGACAGCTGGTACCAGTCACCCCCAGGTGGCTATTTCTTAACACGCACCAAATCTACACAAACCAAACGGATTTTACACGCACCCTCCAAAGCCGCTTCCCTGGTACAACCCATTGCCCTCTCCTGAAGCACTTGTGCGCTATAATTTCCTTTGCAGTTACAACAGCCAGCAGCGCCTCTCGGCTCTCTGCTTGTGCCAAGCTCTATCACATGCCGGGTAACAGCCCAACACGGAATTTATAAATACCATCTTTTGAGGCAGCAGTTGTCACTCCAGCCATCTGTTAGAATGGGGAGGCAGCAGCACGGCGGACATAAAACTACAGGGAAGACGCCGGGATTTGGCATCTCCTGGCAGCTGCACTTTGATCCTTGGCCATTGATCTCCAGGCTCATCCTGCTCGACATCCAAAAACCCGCCTCGTTTCCAAACTATAGCAAATTCGCCACCTTTTGCCGTTCCACACCTTCTTGCTTTGTGGGGCACAGCCCAGCACCCGGTATTTTCTCCCAGTGGCTTTGCCAGCTGGGATGGGCTGTGCTGCAGG
>NW_010419787.1:32326-32665 GCF_000710305.1 Buceros rhinoceros silvestris | reverse complement strand
GGTTGGGTCTGCGGATCCCTGACGTGTGGCCAGGACCCCCAAGGGCTTGAGGCGTAACCCCCCATCCTGACTGCAGAGCTGAGGGGAAGCCCCAAAGCCCCGTGCTCTGGTCCCCATCTCCCACTGCGGCACAAAGCGCCTGCAAACCGGTTCAGCCGGGGGGGAAAAAAGAAAAAAGCAAAATATGCTGCTTTATTTCTCCCTGACATGTAATAACCTTTATTGTCCTCCGAGCAGCGGTTTCGCAGCCCAGGAGCCAGCAGCACGGATTTTCCTCCAGGCTGGGAACACTGTAAAGCCCAGCAGCCCCCCTGCCTCCCCACCCTCCACCAACACCGA
>NW_010419787.1:31221-32176 GCF_000710305.1 Buceros rhinoceros silvestris | reverse complement strand
AAAGCCGAAGGAAGCACCGCGGGAAGCTGCAGCCCTGGGTGCCGGGGTCGGGATGGCTCCTCCAGAGCTCGCTGCAAACCCCACATCCCTGTCACCTCCCGCAGCTCCCGGCTTCACCCCGCCGCATTTCCTGGGCTGCACCGGTTGTTTTTCATCGCTGAGCTCGTACAAAAGGTGCCGGCGCCACAGCGGAGCATCCGGCCCCTTGGATGCGGTAGTTAGGAGGCGAGGCAGAGAGCTGCTGACAACTCGCAGGAGGCAAAAGGAGGAATTAATGGTGCTGCAAGTCCCGCTGCCTCCGTCATTAGGAAAAGAAACTGCGCTCGAGCATCCGCACTTGAATGCACAGCGTAATTTGTTTCAGGTTTTAATGTCATCCTCCTTCCCGGAGCTGGGAGAATTCTGTGGTTTTATCGGCTGCGCTTCAGGGCAGCACAAGGCCAAGGAGGAGATTTGCAGAGATTTGTATAAAGGAGGGGAAAAAAATGACCAAAACCTGCGGGGTGTTGGTGCTGCACGAGGCAACCGGCCGCTAACCTGCTACGGACGTTATCACCCAGAGCTGCTCGCTAATCAAACAGCTAATTAGGGCTACACTTTTCCCTTCATTTTGCGGGGGGGGGGGGGGTGGCGGTAGTAAAGTTTTCTCCTACCCATCACACTCCGCGCCACTAAAACTGCCCGGAGCGGCCGCACAAGATGGTGGCATCGCCTCCCCTGAACCGCCTCCCCCCGGGTTTTGGGGGGAGGGATGGGACAACCCCTGCTTGACCCGGGCTCCCCGAGCCCCTGGACTTTGCACGAGGAGGTTGGGATTTTCCCCAGGCGTTTCCTCCTTGGGGCCTCTTGTTTGCGCAGGCGGTTGCCGACGCTTCCTCCTCCTGGCACCGTGACACGGCTCCGGCGGGGACCAGCTTGGCTGGGGCTCGGGCACCCCCGCTCCCCCACAACCACC
>NW_010419787.1:30688-31092 GCF_000710305.1 Buceros rhinoceros silvestris | reverse complement strand
CACCCACCGCTCCCCAAAGCCACCGACACTCCCCAAAGCCACCGATGCCACATCAGCCTGCTCAGCTCATCCCCCCACCCCAGAGCTGCAGAGCTCCGCTGCATCTTCTGCCTCAGGTTGTTGACCCGAGAGTGCGGCCAGGCCATCAGCCCTGTCCCGCTGCCCGATTCGAGCCAGGTCTCCAGGTGCTGCCGGAATAGAGAAATGAGAAAATACAGACCTGGTGGTCCCACAGCAGCGAAATCGCTGGGTTTTTTCCTCCAGGGCTGGAACAAGGAAGAGATAAAACACGCTTGCTCCAGAGCACACAGGCAAACAACAGCTTATCACCACGTTAGCAGCCTCAAGGCTATTGCACGGCTTCAGGAAAAGTATTATTCCTCTCCGCTCACGCTGAAGTTGAT
>NW_010419787.1:29806-30538 GCF_000710305.1 Buceros rhinoceros silvestris | reverse complement strand
GAAAATTATTATTCCTCTCCGCTCACGCTGAAGTTGCTATTTTTGGCCCCTCCGTCACACGGAGCTGCTGCCTTCAACCGCGCTGGGCTGGGATCCCAGCCAGCCCCGCAGCCCCGAGGGACCCCTGCAAAGCCCCGCTCCCCTGCGGCTGCCAAATCCCCCTGCAAACGGCTTAAACTTTCGATAAAACCAAGAGAGTTTTCGTTAAAGCAGAAAATTCCTTACAGCTCCTCTTGGTCTGATTTTTTTTTTTTTAAATTTCCCTTTGAAATGGCTTATTTTCAGTAGAGGGACTTCGATCAGGGTGGCTGCAGGTGCCGACGGGGGGCTGCTGGCCATGCAGGGAGGATGTTGTGTACTCGGCGTGCTGCTGGGGAGGCTCCCCCGGGAGAGCCGCCCCTGGTTTGGGGATGTTTTGATGCTGAGGAAAGTCCAGCCAGGGCTACCAGAGGGTTTGGGGCTGGCCTTGGCACCCGGGGGATGCTCGCCTGGCTCAGGGAGGGGGAGACACCGGAAGGGCAAAGCCAGACTGTGTGCTGGGCTTTGCAATAACACGTTGAGGAGTTCAGGGTGGATTCTCTGTGCTCGGGGGGACAGAAAAAGCCGCAGCTGAGCTGACCCCATGCTGGTGACAGCCCTGCATGGTGGGCGAGAGACCGCCCGGTCCTTCTGCCGATGCATCTGCGACTCTCTACTCCCTGCACCGCGGTTTCCTTGGCCAGAGTGCGCAGA
>NW_010419787.1:27869-29714 GCF_000710305.1 Buceros rhinoceros silvestris | reverse complement strand
CGACTCTCTCCTCCCTGCACCGCGGTTTCCTTGGCCAGAGAGAGCAGATAAGATCAGTTTATCTCTGCGCCGGTTCCTCTCCCCAGCTCTCATCAGCCAGCCTCGGCAGAGAGCTACGCCCAAATCCAAACCCTAAACGCACCGAAAAAGCACATTTTGGGTAATTACGCTCTGTAGGACTGTGGGATCTGTAATTGAGGGTGAAATTACATCCAGGGCGCATTTCAGTACTGAAAATAGCATGATAAACGAGCTCAGCTTTTTCCTGGTTGACTCAGCTAATCCTTCAGATGCCAACAGACAGATTTGATTGTATCGAATCTCCTTGGGCTCAGGCAATCCCAAGGCCAAGTCGAGGCAGCTGCAGAAGATCTATGCAGAGCCGCTGCCTGCAATACATAATCTGCCCTTATTTCTGGCCACACCAGGGCTGGGCAGCCGAGCGAGCAGAGGGCGGCTCCGGCTCCGGCTTTGATTTATGAATATGGATGCTGTTGGCTAAGCCATTAGGAGCGGTGATGAAGCGATTCGGCAGACATCCCGAACGGCAGCTTGCCTCATTTGAAGCCCTTGCCGCAGAACATGCTCCACGGCTTCCCCCTGCAACGCCGCTCACGCAGGGAAGGTTGTATGAAGGCTTTGTCTGTAACGCTGTAATTCCACCTCCCCTCCCCGAGCCCGCCCGGCTCTGAAACAACCTGGCCACAGGCAAGGGAACAGTTGCAGAAGCAGATCGCACCCACACCCGGGGGGAGAGACTGATATCCCGCCCAAGAGGGTTCAAGGAACGCATTAAATCCACAGAGACCCCAGTGGGGACCCTGCCCTGGCTGTCTGCGGTGCTGCCCCAACGCCTCCATCCACCCCAGGGGACACAGGGTGGCTGGGGTGGGGGTGACCCATCCCGCAGGGTCAGCAGTCCCCTGGGAGCAGCACTTCCACACCCCACTGGAGCAAACCACTGGAGAGGAGCATCGCCACAGCGGGCCACGGCTGGCTGAGCGGCCGAGCATCGCTCCCCGGCAAAGCCCAAACCGGTTAGATCCCTCTTCCAAGGTCGTATTCCCCATCGCCGGGTCAGCACGTCCCAGCCCCATGGCACGGGGCTTTGTCCCGGCGCAGGGTAAGAAACAGGCTGTGCCGGGGAGGCCTCGCTGTGCACTCAGAGAAAACAAAGAGGGAGAGGGGATGTCTGCAGAGCGCAGTGAGCGCCGGGGTTTGGCCTCCCCTGCCCGGCTCCCAGCTGGCTGCCAGCTGTATGATGGATTTTTCCCCCGTATCTGCTTGTTTTGGAGAGGAGAAGGCACCACCCGGGCAGTGCCGGCCTCCAGTTGCCTTCCTGTCAGGCACTGCACGGTAAATGGCCAATTTGGCACCTTCTCCCCAACAAACCAGCCCGAGCCAAGACATGGTGCTTTGGGAAGGGCACGGGCAAGGGCAGGTTTCCCCGGCGCAGCACGGGAGATGCTCAGGAAGGAGCACAAATAATACCAGAGCTCGCTCCCTCTTTTGCAGAGTGGCAGAAAATTAAATTTCCACCTTATTTATTTGAGCAGCTCGCAGAACTTCTAGATGGAGCAGCAAACCCAGCGCATCACTTGCCAGCCGGCCCCTCGTTATTTGTTTTTAATTAGCAGCAACACGCAGGGGCTGAGCCAGCGCTGCTGGTGCACTGACAGTCACCGGAGCTCACCGCCTTCACCGGGATGGCTGCAGACCCCCCCCAGGATGCTGGGGGCAAGCAGTGGGGCAGGTGACAAGGTCACTGCCAAAAGGACTCTTGCTCGGTGTTGTGGGAACGAAGGTTGAGGGGCATGGGGTCAAACCAGGCTCCGTGGGAAGAGC
>NW_010419787.1:27224-27673 GCF_000710305.1 Buceros rhinoceros silvestris | reverse complement strand
TGTGGGTCCCCGGGGGCGAGGGGGGGATGAGGAGGCGAGAAAAAGCCCCAGGGAGGAGCCAGCCATGGAGAAAAGTGCTTTGGAGAGAGGTGAGACACAGGGGCTGAGAGGGAGAGGAGGGGATTTAAATACAAATTTCAAGCAGTTGCATCCTCACTGGCTCCATGGAGGGACAAAATGTTCCCTGTGGGTTTGGGTTGTCCCCAGGTACCAGAGCGACAGCCGGAGAGAGCTGATGGGAACCAGTTCGCTGGGGAGCAGGGGGAGAGGTGCCACAGCTGGTGGGTGGGCGAGAGGGAAGAGGTGCCAGCTTGCTCTTCTCCCAGAGTGACCCCATGGGAGACACCCCCAGCAGGGACAACATCAGGCCCTCAGCACCGGGGGGCCACCGGGGCCACCAACCACCTGGAATGAGGGACGATGACAGAGCATGGGGTGTCAGGCCGGCT
>NW_010419787.1:25271-26603 GCF_000710305.1 Buceros rhinoceros silvestris | reverse complement strand
GCTGCCGCGGAGGGGGTTAAAAGGGACATTGTGACATTGAATCCCGGGTCCTAAAGGCACAACCACACGCATGGAGGTGGCTCTGAATGGAGACGGTCACGCAGGACCGGCACACGCGGTAATTACCGCCAGAATGGGTGAGCGGGGTGGGGACAACGGCGGACAACCCCCGGGAAGCACCAGCAGAGCTGCCGAGTCTTTAATCAGCCGCGTGGAACTTGCCACTAATTAACCTCTTGCGCTGGGAAGCGGAGGAAGGAACAAAGCCCTGCTGGGAAGGGGGGGAGCAAAGCACACAGCCAGTGCCCCCCCCGCCGAGCAGCGCTGAGGAAACGCCCCTGGTGCAGCCCCTCCCCAGGGAGCGGGACAGCAGGAGATGATGCTTCACACCCCTCGAGGTCCTGATGCTCTGCAGAAGCTGATGCAACACCTGGACCGAACTCGGTCTGGCCGGTGAGGGAGGTCAGTCAGAGCTGCCCAGCAGCACGCGCCTCCCAACAGCCAAAAATAAAGTTTGAGAGGGAAGGGCAAAAGCTGGCGTGGCTTTCCCAGCCCATCCTTACCCCAAGAGAGGTCTCCAGCTGCTGCCAGGAGCTGGGCTCACACAGGGAAACCATTTTTCACATACTTGGTGTTAAGGAGACCCACCTTCCTTGCTGGCTGGAACCAACAGACCTGGCTCCGCGCTGAGGCACCAAAGCCTTGTGGTTTTTAGAAAGAAGCCAAGTACGAAGAAGCATCATCACCACAAACGGCAGCAGTGGCCTCTTTGGTGGAGCATACAGATTCAGCTGCACACACGGTCCCCACACCAGCGTGGGACATGCCTGTTCACAACAACCACCTCCTACCCTTGCACAGCCTCAGTTTCCAAGCTAACAGTGACAGGGACGACCTTCTCCCCACAACCGGCCATGACACTCAGGACTTCACCCTCTGCAAATGGAAAAAGCCTTTCATCCATCACCAAGGCAGGAGGAGAAACCCACCTGCTGAGGAACATCCCTGCCAGGTCACAGAGGCCTCCCATCCTTGCCGAGAGGTGTTAAGCTCCAGATTTAAAGTTCATGTGTGAGCTTTGGTGGTTTAGTGCTTCACAGACCAGGTTTGGTCTCAATAATCATCCGCCAAGGAAGATACTGGCAGAACTGGACTGCAAAACTCAAACACACAACGTCCATGCCAGTAAAGGTAGGACTGGGGCCATCCACACGGAACTCCCCCTCACCCCTTGTGTTAGTTTTGTGCCAGCTCATGTCTTTCAGACCAAGTGGAAGGAAGAATGAAACAAAAAAAACAAAAAAAAATTCAGATTACCGAATTTTTCCCCTT
>NW_010419787.1:23883-25184 GCF_000710305.1 Buceros rhinoceros silvestris | reverse complement strand
CAGGATTGTCGCATGCTTCCGCTTGGAAGGAGAAAGCTGTGGCTGGGAGGGCAGAAAGCCTTCACCAGGAGCCAGCGGTAGGAGCTGCACAGGGCAGATGCAGGGGGAAAGAAAACAGGGACAAGGGAAGAGCTGGGATTTTGCAGCACGAGGTGTTGGGGGCCTCACACTTCAGGAAATCAGTTTAAAGAACCCACAACAAGGGGAAATTAACTCTTACCCCGTGGTGGAAGACGGGCTGCTGCGTCGGAAGGGTGGAAGTCCCCCTCTGCTTTCCTTCAGAACAAAAAAACCAAAGGCAAACAGAAGTAAGTTCACAAAACTTCCTTTTTTATTATTTGAAATTGGAAAAGGCTCCTGGGGTAACACGGTCAGGTGTAAAAGTAACACACGCGTTTTGCTCAGCTGAAACCTGGGATGAAAAAGGCCAAGTGATGCAAAGTCACGTCTGGCTTTTATAGAGCCCGTTCCCCTCACACCCACCACCGGAGGGACGGGCGAAACCCTGTCCCGGGAGCAGACGGGGCAGGAGAGTTGTTCGTCCTACAGCCCTCAGGTTCCACACGGGTGTTTGCGGCACGGAAGCAAAGCTCCCCTCTTCCCTCGGTACAAAGCGGGGATCGGGTGTTCCACCTTTGTTTTTTAATAAGTACCTTTAGAGAGACTTATTTACACCCAAAGCCTACAGGAGATGCCCAGATCAACCCATCGGTGTCACGTTAAAGTGGGGAGTGCAAAACACACATGGAAACGGGGTACACCTGCCTAGGGGGGTATTAATCAACGAAAAAAGTGCGGATTGCTTTAATTAAGCTACTGACCAGTCAATCTGAGCGCTCTGCTCCTCCAAAATCAAAAGGCTGCGACCCAAACAAAAACCAGGATCATTTTCCTTCAGCACACAGCACACCCAGCGGCACTCACAGCTCGCTGACTTCGCCTCCACCCCCACCTATTTCACTGTCCAGCGGGGACGTCGCGCTCTCCGCCCGCCCCGCGGCCAGCACGAGCCCTCGGGCAGCTGAACACCAGATTATTGGCCACACGAGCCGCCAGCTACAAGACAGAGTTAATACATTATCATTTCCTACACTAGCAAGCCGAGATTACACACCCCATCACCACACGACACCCCACACACCCGTGATGTTCCATTAGTTTTAAATTAATGAAAAGCAACCAAAAAAAAAAAAATATCACCCTGGTTTAAAAGCAAACACTGCGCTGGCTGTGTGGTTTCCTGGTCGCTTGCAGGTGGGTTTGGTTCCTCCCCAGTACAAGGTTCCTAAGGAATGGTCACC
>NW_010419787.1:21311-23756 GCF_000710305.1 Buceros rhinoceros silvestris | reverse complement strand
ACCCCCGTGCCCCCCCCCCGGCCCAGCCGCTCCAGAGGGAAGCTGACGAAGTCACGAGTAATTCCATCCTTTTTCCTCCTCCTTAATAACAAATGAAAAAGCCTGACGAGTCCGTGCGGACTGCAGGGAGTCTCCTACAACCATGCTGCCGGATCACAGCACGTTTGGAGCTACCGAATCAGCCCCACGGCAAACAAAGGGGCTGGGTGAGGATCTCCGAGGCTCGTTTTCCAGCTGGCCAAAGCCCTGTGTTTTGACACGGCAGAAAGCGTGATCGAGGAGCGCGTCAGCCACCCACTAGCTGCCCTAGCTGCCTCCCCAGCTAGAATTAAGCCCCAGGTCTAGCTGTGGCTACTGGGCAACGCTGCTGTGCAACCTAATTGCAAGTGCTTTGTCTGTTCCAAAAGGCTCCTGCCAAGAGTATTCCTACTCCTGACAAGTTGTTTTTCCATCTTCCCCAGCATTTTCCACCCATCTGGGATCAAGAAATAAAGCCAATTGTCCCCAGGATTTTCTACAGAGCGAACAAGGCGAGGACATGTCAGCACCAGAGAAATTCATCACCATCTGCAAGGCACCGCCACGCGTTATCCCTGTCAACAGCTCACAGAAATACCCCGACAATCCGGACAACCGGGACTGAGGATGGGAGCAGGGCAATGCCTGGATCCAAACTGCCTGCCACAAAATCCGCTCCTCTGGTTCGTTCCTCTCCACCAAAGCTTTCCAAGCTGCGAGTTACAACCCCTGGTCACATTATTCTGCTTTTCTCTGCACTGTAACCATGCACAAAGGAGCCAGCGAAGGCACAGGAGCACCCAGAGCATTTATGCCAGTCTCCAAAATCACTGTCCTAGCAGCTTTCTTCACCCCACGCTGACCCAGGGGGAATTTTCTTCCGAAATGGCACCAAAGTCTGTGAGACTTTGACGAGCAGAAGGTGAGAAAAGAAGACAGAGGAGAATTAATACAAAATTTTCTGGTTTTGCTGCCTTAGCACTCGACAGAATAAAGCCGCGGTGTATCAGCAGTTCCGCCTTTCATCAGGATTAGCACACCCTGACGTTTTGAGGCCAGTCAGGTGCACTGTAAATAAGAAGATGCCACTCCATGGGCAAAACAAGCTGTGAAAAGTCCCTGCAGGGCTCTGCAAAGCCCTTCTCTCAAACGCAGCTCTCGCCTTGGGACAGGAGACCCTCGACACTGCTGCTGAGAAGGTTTGGAAGGGACAAGCTTGAAGCAGAAGAACCATCCTAGCCTGGAGAACAGCAGAAGCACAAGCTGTGCCAGCCTCACCCAAGTGACACAGACCTGCCTTCAACACCGAGTGAAAGGCTCCTGGTTTGAAATGAAGGGGATTCAAGCTGCAGTAACAACTACTAAGAGCTTTAGAGCATACCTACCCCGCCCTGACACGCTCAGCTGACCCAGCACAGCGGGCTACGGGCAGGAGGCCGGCGAGAGTCACCGTCTGTACGCAGGAGACAGCCAGAGGGGTCTCGGGCCAAGTGCTCTCAGTGCGTTCAGTACAGGCTGCATTTTCAACCTCAGTTTCAAAACAAATCACAAAATATTAAGTCAGTTACGTCAAACTTTGGGAGTTTTATTTTGTCAGGTGCGTGGGGACACCTAAGGAAGGAGACAGGGTCCGTTTGTAGCTGGAGCAGAGCTGATTTAGGGGACAAGCAACTGAAAGAGCTGCTCAAGGGGACCACTCTCATCCCTCTAGGCTCTTAGGGAGAAAACAAAGCAGTCAACACACCGGCTGCACCAGCAAGCTCCAGATAAACTGGCCACACAGATGCTGAATGGCCTCCTGGTATCTTCAGGCATCCCAGAAATCAGCACTGTCAAGCTGGAAACCTCTGTCAGCAAGGTGAAGGAAGCACAGGCTCTCCTGCTTGGAAGCTGCAGCAAAAGGTCGAGATGCCTGATTTCAGCTTCGGTTCCTCTCTCTGCTCACACACCAAGGCTCCACGAACTGCCTCCCTCCCTCTCTCCCAGCCCTGCGACGGGGTGAGATCCAAGTGAACTCTTCCCTCTGCGGATGCCAACGGGAACACCTACAAGAGGCTACTCGGAAACAACCTGCTTTTTACAGTGTATTCACTACAACGGTAACGGCACTTACACACCAAGCCTCCACGAACTGCCTCCCTCCCTCTCTCCCAGCCCTGCGACGGGGTGAGATCCAAGTGAACTCTTCCCTCTGCGGATGCCAACGGGAACACCTACAAGAGGCTACTCGGAAACAACCTGCTTTTTACAGTGTATTCACTACAACGGTAACGGCACTTCAGATCCTCACCTCTAGCACTGAGGCAGGCTTTCTACCACTGATGAAGCAGGAGGAAACAGAGAAAAAAGTGCCCCAAATCACCTTTGAATTCCCCGAGGTCTGTGAAGCTATAGCCAGAGACAGGAATTAATCCGGTGAGTGATGTG
>NW_010419787.1:9477-21176 GCF_000710305.1 Buceros rhinoceros silvestris | reverse complement strand
TCCAGCCGCTGCTGGAGGCTCGGTTCTCACGCAGCTTGAAGGAACTACTCAAGAGCCAGAAATGGCAAAAAGCCCTTGTGAGAGCAAGAATAAAAGCTGCTCACAGTCAGTGAAATGAGGCGGTGCCTGAAACTTCTCCAGAGAAGGGGCCTAAATCCTCCCCACACATGTACAGACGCATTTCCAAACCAAAACCCGCCGAAGACATCAAGGCAGAGTTTTGTTAGACACTGATCTGATGGGAGAGAAGAAACCTGGGGTTTATCACCACAGCCAGACAGCAACTGCCACAGAGGATGTTATTTTCCTTCCTTACAAATGGCTCTTTCCTCTCTGCACAAGGATCCCCATTGTCTCCTCCCGCGGAGGATTAATAACACGTGCTGATGCAAACGCTGATGGGTTTTAGCCCAGCTCACAGGCTGTGGATCAGCAGTGGCTAAGATTTTCCTACCTAGGACACTCTGTGGGGAATCTGGCTCCCCGGCCTGCAGCTCACACTCCCCGGTGGAGCTCAGATCTGCCAGGATGCAGATCCATGGAAAGAAAGCGAGCACAGGAGCTTTCTGTGGAAGCAGCAATCATCTGGGATGAAAGAAGCGTGACTAGAAAGGGAACAGAAGGGTGCTGTGAGTGGAGCACCAACCATAAACGGAGCCAGAACAAGCCACAGCAGTATGAGGAGAATCCCCCGTCACTCCCCCAGACTGCACAGGAGAACCTGATACAAGAAGGACATGTAACTGGGGTCACACCAGTACCAACGACAGGTAGCACCTTCTGCTGCCCATCACAGTCAGGAGTCAGCAGGCTGCAGCTGGGCTTATTTCACAGTTAGTTTTCTTTTTTTCTCCTTCCTTTACATTTTCAGACCCACTTTAAAAGATCTGAGGTGAACCTTTCAGGTACAAAACCAGTTCTGAATGCACCAGCCTCTGCTGTTCACACTCATTTCCAGTTCCGCACCCAGCTCCTACAAGCAAAAAGAATTATCATCGCTACACTCAGGGAGTCTCCCAGACTTGGAGCCCCAGGGACAGCAACCCCCCTCAAGCTCCAGAAGCCAGGGCAGAGCTACACACAGTCATTTACAGTGGGAATCCTTCCCTTGCTGCCAAGAGTTTCTCAGAAGGAAAACACCCCCTCTGATTTCTAAGCCAAGGGTCTCTCATCAACACTGCACCCAGAGAAAGGTTTCTGGAGAGGAGGACGGCTTTGGCACTGCTGACCCAATTCATCGTTAAGCAGCCGGGGGACCGCACAGGTTTTCAGGAGGGTAGAGCAAGTCTCCCAGGAGGGCAGACCAGCCTGGAGCACAGCAAAAGGCTTAAACAAGTCCCTTCTCTGGAGAAGAGCTCTTTCCACAGGAGACTGCTAATGGTCAGAGCAGAGGGCTCATGTCCATCCAGGCCATTAGATGCTCTGATCCAGCTCTGACCTTATTTTTGTTCCAATACATTCCCTTTGTGATACGAAAGGTCCGTTTCCTCCTCTGCAGGATCCCTTCAGCGATACAAAGCTATGTCACTGGCTGGGTGAGGAGGACTGCCAGGGAGCAGCGTGGAGTGGCAGGAGGAAAGGGCAGTCACGGCTATTTTAACCGGGATGTGTACACTGGGGGTAAAAAGGCTTTATTAAAAGTGCATGCTTTCATTCAGAGGTACCGAGAGCGAGGGATCCCCCATCCCAGCCCTGGCTGGGGAGTGCAGCAGCCTTTGCAACCCCTAGCCCTGTCCATGACAAATCACCCGTCAAGTAGCCAGCGACTGAATGTTCTTCAGCATTTCATCGAAAGCCTCTCGGGAAGGCGCTTCGGCGTTCTGGAAGGAGACCTTGATCCGGCTGTAGAGGCTGAAGGACTTCAGCTCCAGCCAGATGAATCCAAAGCGATCGTCGTCAAAGAGAACAAAAACACCCGGTGTTCGCTCGGGGCTGGTGAAGCCGTGGCCAGCGATAAGCCCCGTTCCATAAAAACTGCAGGGAGAGAGGATAGCAAAAGAAGACGGGAGAAAAGATATAATTAATAACAAAATAACAATAATTAAAAAAAAAAACCACGAAAGTATGATCAAGCCGCAGTCAGACGCTGCCTGGTGCTACAGAACCAGGAGTTTTACACTCGCTCAGTTCTTCCCACACAGCACAAACCACCGCTGATACCATTTTAAGAACAGGAACTCTCCGGTGCTATCTGGAGGTTGCTGCTTTTGGCTATTCTAATTAGCACCTGCACACCAAGGCTGAATTCTTCTGCAGTTCAGGCCATCTGAGATTTACCTCTACAACTCAAGGATTGACCCAAGCCCAGACAATCCTCACAAAAAAGGAAAGGCGCATTGAGGGGGTGACCAGGCAAAACCCAGGGGAAGGGAGAGAGAGAAAAATCTAAACCCAGAAAAATCGAAGCGGAGCTGGGGAGGAGTAAAGGTCAGCCTAACCTCCAAGCAAGCAGCAGGTGGAGTGGGGTTTTATTCAAACACAACCCAGCTGTGACAGCAGGGGCCTCCTGGGATTAACTAGCAGGTTTTTCCAGCACAGATGTTTGGCTGAAGGTCACCTGCCTAAGCCTGAGCTCTTCAGGGTCTTTTTTCCACACTTCATTTAGTACACTGCCTCACTGACTCCACGCCCCATCCAGCGAGGCTCTCTGCATACTTGCACCCACTGCTTCGGGTGCTCAGCTCCTTCCAGGGCTGGCCCCAAGGCACCAGGGAGGGGCAGGAGAGAGCACTGTGTTCCCAACACACCCAGAAAGGCGAACAGATCTACATATCTCCACATATCTAGATCTCTACATATACGAGCTGGGCAGCTCTGGGAATCAAAACACACAAAATCCATGGCGGGGAGTAGAACACGAGAGACGTGCTCGCTTCAGAAGTGACAGGTTAAAACCTAGCAAGGAAGCAGGATGGCAGATGACACTGTGGTAAGAAAGAGAGGGAGCAAGCAAGAGCGTGGGAGATGGGGCAGCAGCGGCAGAACATCTGAGCACAAGGGGCTGGGAGAGGCACGCACAGGTAAACGGCAGGCAAATATCAAACATGTCTCAAAGACTCCCCCCTTCCGTGTCAAAAAGTGACTGGCACGGCCAGGCTCTAATACCACTAGTCCCCGTTACCAGATTCGGCAGGTCCGGGGATAGTCTTCGTTCCTCGATATGACTCCCATGGGTAGCACAAAGGGCTGGGAAGCTGGTGCCTTGTCCTGCGTTGTCCCCTCTGCCCCAGCTGCAGTCTCTTCCCCTTCAGCACCTTCTCCTGCCAGGGGCTTTGCAGCAGGCTGGGAGGCAGCCTGGCAGTGGTCCTCTTCCTCCTGCCGCTGTTCCTGCTCCTGCTCTTCCCGACGTACCTGTTCCTGGACCTCCAGGACGATGCGGGAGAGCTCGCTGAAATCGCGAAGGTTCTCGATGTCGGGCAGCGGCAGGGGATGTGCCAGGTCGATCTCCACAGTCTGCTGCCCAGCTGGGATGTTGGGATCTCCCTAGAGACAGGAAGAAAAGCGTGGCTGCAGAGACAGGATGCTACAGAGTTCAGACCTGTGCCCTCCCCACAACCATCATCTGACGTCTTATAGCTCACCCTATGCTACAATCACCACGTTGACCACAAAAACACCTGCCTGGACTGAGAAACAGAATTCTGAATCAAAAGCTACGAGCCAGGCTGCACGTGCAAGGGTGAAAGCCAAAGCTGCAGCTGCATTTTGTCCAAATCCCTCGCTGCAGAGAGGAAGGAGCTCGCTAGCCTGCCTTCAGCGAAGAGCTGCCAATGTTTGGTACCTGCTCCTCAGATACACACAAGTGATCTCCAGTGACCGGTGAACAGCTGCTCACAGAAAGCAGGTGGAAAGGAGAAGAAAGGAAGGAGGAGGCCAGCTGGCATCATGAGAAACTTTGCAGCAGGTTCTTGCTACCCTGCATGCGTTAAAGTTTGCCCAATGCCACCGATCGCCGAGAGGAACAGGGTTTGGGGTGTCCTCAGCTGACTATCTTCCAGACAGGGATCCACGGCATCCAGAAGAGCTTTAACAAGATCTGCGAGAAAGGACAATGCACTCACGGTGATTTTCGTCCCCTTGGCTTTCTTGCCGTGAAAGCTCAACATGACGATCTCCAGCCCGTGGCTCCCATACGTTCCTTTGAAGAGACCCGGCTTTATAAGGTCATCGGGGCTGCTCGGAGGGAGGTAGATGCGTCGGTATGTCAAGCAGTTGCTGTGCAAAAAATTAAAGGTTAGAGAGGTTAAGAGAGAACCCCCTGTCGTGAGGAATGTGTTTGCAGTCTCTCCTCCCAGGCAGCTTTGGGATGTCAAGAGAGATCTGTGTACTCAGGCTCCAGCAGCAAGGTCACAATAACCTACTCACTCCCTGGGATTTCCAGAGCACCTCGGAGTGAAGCATATTTAAACATCTGCTCCAGCGAGGTGGCTGCTATTGGAAGCTGGGAGTGACAGTTAAACCCCTCCAAGTTCTCGGGGATTGTCTGCTTTCTGCCCAGTGCACTACAAAGCATATTGCTTACTAATGTGGGCAATAAGCAGACAGCTCCTGGGGGTCACGGCCATTTGCTCTCTTAAATTAAACAGTTAAATGACTCAAAACCACTTTACTGTGCACAGTTATTGCTAAAAATTGGAACCTCATTATGACTTCTGTCATTACACCTCATCTCTCCATACGAGAGGAAAGCTCTGGGCAGAATTCACCCTCTCTGCACAGAGCCGGCAGAGGCAGAACATTCCTCTGGCTGTTAAAGCCTGCTGTAAGGAGCCCATCGTCAGAACAAACAATCCAACGTGCTCTGGAAGCTGCAGCAGCCTTAGCACTGGTGCCCTTACTCGTATTGGCTGGTGTAGATGAACTTCATCAAAATGAGTTCCTGCATGTGTTCATGGAAGATGTCTTCCAGAGTCCGACCCCACTCTTCCCTCAGCCACGTCCGGAATTCCTGCAGCACAAAGAGAGGAGAAAAGGGAGGACATAAAGGCATTTCATGTGAGGTACCCCAACAAGAGTTCACCTGACCAGCACGACTCACTGGCAGAGCCACAGAGAGGACATACGCTCTGCCAAAGACAGAGGATCGTGGCTGGATTTGGGAACAAGCACGTGTTGCTACAGAGCTGGCTTGGAAATACGCTCTAACGAGTAGTGATAACGGGAACTGCCAGACCCCACACCGAAAACACACTCCCCGTCTAATAAATGAGAGGTAGAACCAACACACCTCCTCAGAATAAAAGCATAAGCATCGCCCATTCTGCACAGCACCGTATCTGCTGCTTCTTTACGTCCTGACTTACCCTGCAGTAACTCATTTGTGTGCCCATAAGCTGCCTCCTGTGCCCCACCCTGGCACATTAAACATAAAAGGGGAAGCTTTTGAAAGGCGCTGAAGATGTGGGAGGTTAAATCCTGCTGATTTAATATTGACGCATCTGAATCCAAAGGGTGCTTTGAAAACATCTCCTGAAGTAGCTCTACACCAGCTCTGACAAGTTAATACCCTTCCATGAGTTAGAATGATAACAGCTTACACCACGATAGCAGCCTACCAAGTGAGATTCCAAACCTGCTTGCTTTATCTTCTAAGCCTGATCCCCCAATTACCATAACGCCACGCACACTTAACGCGGCGCTTTGGAAGTATTAAAGCTCTTCTGAACTGCCGCAGAACCAGAAACCTTTCACCCGGCCGTGTCCCATTAGTCGACGTTTGTTAGAAGCAGCTGAAGTACCGGATTTGTCACGTTTAACTGGCTGGCAGCAAACCCCACTACCTGGAACAGGTATTAGCTGGAGGTTTTCAGCCTGACATTTATACCTGCACCTTAAAACATGTGGTTTGAGTCAGGAATCTGCCTTGCCAAGTGTAGCTGACACAGGATAAACAATAATCCCTCGACAAGGAGTAGAAAGGTGCCCCACTGACAAGCAGGTATTCAGAGGAAGCTGGTATTCAGTATCAGGCCTGTGTCGGAAAAATCCTAATTTTTACAGGCAGCAGTACCACAGAGATCAGTGTCTGGCGAGAGCTGCATGGCTGTAGGTGTACCATGTGTGTAGCTGTCTGTCTTTGGACAGACCTGCTGTCACAGCACAGGAAGAAAAATGATTCCGGGGCTCAAAGGGCACCTTGCCACAGCCTAAACCAGCTCTTTGCTCAAGAGGATGGACGTTAACAGCCTGCTACACACTGAGGTAAGGGCCGGGGTCTCCCACCAGACATTCTGTGGGTGTAACACTGAACTAATCCCATGCTGGATCCTTAAACCACACCTTGGCAAGTACAGAAGAGGTTCCCCAAGATCCTGCAGTTCTTCAGATGTGGCCACTTTAAGTTTTGATCATAGTAAACCAGCCAGAAGCTGCCAGGCCAGGTTTGCATCCACACAGAAAAGAGGAGAAGACGACCTCCCAAACCCAACATCAGCTACGACAGCAACACTGTCTTCAGAACAGTGACAAACAGCCTCAGTGCAGCCTCTTGGCAAAGCACTCTTACCTCTTGCCTTCCCCCTGACATGCGATGGTGATCCGTCTGGTTGCATTTCGTGGAGAACTCATCCTTCTTTACAATCTGTAGTTACGGTGGAGGAGAATTTAACAGGTTACAGCCCTGTTCAGAGATTCCTGGGACGATGTAACTAAGACGTAGCCGTTCCCCCAGCCTGTACACACATACTGCTGCTCCCACTCTCCCACCACGCTCCAGCCCAACAGAAGACAGTGTAACAGCCTTGCTGTACTACTGCCAGTAACAAATTCAGAGCAGGGAACAGCCCACACAACTTGTCAGACACATAATGAGCGTAGAGCTGGCATCCACACGTACAACATGGTGGTGAAAGCCACATCCCTTAAATAAAATTCTCATACAGCTTTTTGATGACTCCATCTCTGGAGCCAATGTGCACACACAGACCCGGCGCACTGAGGAGAGAGGATGCTGGAAGAGAAGGAGGAGCTCACCTGGATGTGGCCATTATGAGGCCCCTTATGACCGTACATACACTCCACGGTTGCACATTTCCTCTCCATGAGGTGAATCCTGAAGAGCGGTTTGAATCTCATCGGGTCATCAACGTGAGGGTCATGAGGCGGCAAGTACATCCACCCGATGATGAACAAACCATCTACCTGCATGGAAACAACAAGGAGACAAAGCACCCAAGATCAGCCCTGCGCAGCGAACAGCTCTGGGGCCAATCCTGCGACCGAGCAGGAGCTGTACAACAGCTTGCTGCATTTCCCAACCGCTTTCCGGCAATTAACCCAGACCATATGCGCTCGCAGCACACCCTCGGCGAAGAGGGAGAGGGTTTCTTTATGAGGCTTCCTGCACCACTGGAAAATGAGCAGGCCTTTATTACCGCAAACGACCCTGTGACGGATGCTGGGGGCGCAGGATCCAGAGGGAGAGACGGCACCAAGGAGACCACACAGCTAGTCAGACCCTAATTGGTTTGAGAGCTCATGCTGGCAGATACTCCAGTAGACGAATTCCACTTCTTGTGATTATCCACGCCTTTTGGACAAGGAATTACTTGGCTCTGCTACTCACAGGCAGCACGAGAAGAAAAAATCTCCTTTGCTGAGAGGTGCAAGTGCCAGCCCTCTTCCTGCAGCCCAACAGACTCCTGCTCCTCAAGCCCTGCAACTCCAGAGAAAGGGTGTTTTCTACACAGAGAGAGCCGAGACAAACGCAGAGCTGCGCCACAGGGGCACGCTTGTCTTTATGAGGTCATGATACCGTGTAAGTATTGGTGCACTTGGATGCACTGTTACACCAGTTCATCGAACAGAACCTTGCAAAGCCCAAAGGCCTCGCGATTTGTTACACTTCAGCCTCCCAGCTATTGAACCTTGGTTCAAAGAACAAGGGCTTCAAGCAAACTGCTGGCTCAGCTCTCATCAACAGAGTCAAACGTTGTTCATTAACTGCCCTCCCAGCGGCGCGAGAGCTGCCAGACTCCACGGGTCTCGCACCAGTATCACCAGATCTGATGCATCCATGTCAGACATGGCTGGTGAAAAGCGTGGCAAACTACACAGGAAGGGAAGTGTGTGAACACAAGTGCAAAACCCTCTGTAAAACGCTCAGCTGCAGGCAAAGATGATGCAGTAAGCGATGGGCCAGTGCTGAAGCTCTGCTCAATGCACCAGGAATGGACTCCTGTGCCAGCCACTGGGCTATCAGCGTTAAACTCTAAATCGAGCCTTTCCCTGAAAGATTGCTCATATGTTCTGTGTGCTCCTGTGGCTGTGTGGAGACTGAAAGTACCCTCTGGAGGAAGGTCGTGATGATGAAAAGATCCAAGAAGCAACCCCTGGGTTCCAATCACTTCAGACTTCTCAACAGCGTGGAGATGGCAACCAGGTCTAGAAAGTGGCACCCAAAAGGCTCCCGGTCCTCAACACCACAGCCCCCAGAACGAGGTACTCACTCACCACCACGTTCAGCAGTCCCCCGTAGGGCCCAATGTCCGGCTGCCACAATCCCAGGATGTGTCTGTATCGGTGCAGCACTAGGGAACAGCGAGACACTGGAGTGAGCACACTGAGCTATGGAATTGGGATTTGGGGAAGAGGAAGGAAGAGGAAGACTGCTCCCAGCCTGCACACACCACTGACAATACCACCCACAAGTGCCTTTGCCAAGGACGAGGAAACTGGTCACACCCCACCACAGCCACAGCCAGGCAGTTCTGAACCGGGGCCTCCCAGGAGCTCACACGGATTTGTGCTGTTCTTCACAGCCCCACTCCTGGTCCAGCGCAGGGGCAGGAGTTAGTTTCCAGGGTTTCACACAACCAGAAACTTCACCGGGAATTCCCACAAAACTTTTGCAACGTGGTCCCGTTAATGCAAATCACACAATACACCCAGAGATAAAAACAAATGAAGTGTAAAATGTACTTGATGCCTCAGCCTGCGAAGCAACAGCAAACAGAGCAGAAGGAACAGGGAAATTCGACTGCTTTTAAAGGATCTCCCTGCCTTGTATAGACAAACTTGTCTCCAGAGTTAAGCGTCCTTAAAACCAGCCACTGAGAGCGTGGGGGTAAAGCGCACAGACCATGCCAGCTCAGGAGATCCGGTGGGGTTCCCAGGTCACTAATGGCCTTAAAAATTCAAAGTAAGCAGCTACAGTTCAGCAGTGCCCTAAAGGTGCTTCAAAGTCCCCCTCAAAGCCTAGGGCACCAGTGAGGTTTCTCTGCTTCTCAGCTCAGAGCAAGGTGCACTTCCAATCCCACCAAAACCGAAGACAAGTAGGAACGACTTCCAGCAAGCAGGAGAACACACCTGCTACAGAACGATCTTAACAAATCTCCCCGAGGACAGCTCGGAGATGCTACTTGCCCCCAGTCCTTACACAACCAGCCGTTAACTCTGTCCATAAATTTCCTGACACGTATGTGTAACCTTCACATGAAGGCACTACACATAATCTTGCGTTTCAGGCAGGAACAAGAGGATGCAGGTTACTTCTACGCAAGAAGATCCTACACTTGCCTTACAACGATGTTCGTGGCCAACTCAGAAGGCCACAACAACCCTTTTTATGGCTTGAATAACTGGTTTTGCTTTGCATCAGCTCATAAGAAGGATTGTTTCGGGGCAGCTTTGTTTCACTAACTACTTAGGATAGCAAGAACTATGGGAGGATTTTTGTTACCCAGAGCAGGGAATTTCCACAGAGGTTTAGGACAGCAGGGAGGGTTGTCCAGAGCTGCTGCCAACTGGCCTGGAGGAGCCTTTTTCCTGTGCAGTAAACAAGTTAAGATTGATGGTCTGGTTTTGCCCAGTGAACCAAGAGCAGCACAAGCAGCACTAAGACAAGCAAACCACGTTGCCAGCCTTCTCGTCTGAGTGCAGTAATTAGAGATTAATAAACGGTTTGTGCATAAGCTGCTCCACCCACCACAATCCGCCTTCTACCCTGTCTGGCATGGAGCTGATAAAAACCAGCTTTCTTTTTATTTTTAGGACAGAAAACGTGATGTTAGGCTACCCAAGGGTGGTAAGGATGTCCCTCCTTCTCGCCCAGCTCCCGTCTGAAGCACTCTCAGAGCTGTAGCTATTATCAATGGACTTTGGAACAGCAGGGGAAGTCCCTGCTTGGCAAGGCAAGCCCTTTCGCTCCAAGACACGTGCCTGTCGAGGGCAGTTTGTGTGCTCACTTTGAGTAAACAGCCAGCTCCAGGCTCCAGCAGCAGCTTGGGTCGCCAGGAGCCACACTAACACAGCTGAGGCTCTTCACCATCTGCCCTGACCACCCAGAAACCCTGAACTCCAAAGGGGGCCAAAAGATCCCATTCACCTCCAGAAGAACCCTACCCACTGGACAGCAGCTTCTGCGCTTCAGGAAAGGAAGTTACTGGGGAAAATGCTGGTCCCTGGCCAAAGGCCCAAGCAAGTCTCAAAGCAAAAGCACAGCTCCATTTTGAAGCCTTGGGTGCCTCCAGGCTCCAGCGAGCCAGCAGCTAAACTCACTGCAGGGAAAACCTGATGCATTCCAGCTCTGGCTCTCAGGATGGATCTGACAGTTGTTTCCCTTCCTGCTCCTCGAAAGAAAACAGCACTTGGGTCTTTCTCCAAGGTTTTCCTCTGCCTATTTTTCTCAATCCCAAAGAAACCTCTTGCCTGTCCCAATTTCTGAGCCTACACACTGCCAAATGGAGCAAAAATACATTCACTGGACGCTTTGGTACAACTCCCACCCAGCCTGGGTATTACCCACATTGCCAAAAGCAGCTCTTCACACTCCTCCGATGGGAATGGGCTAGGAAAAGCAGGGAGTGCCCCAGCTCCCACCAGCTGGCTGCTTGGGAAAGGTCGAACGCCTGTGCTCTTCGTCAGAGCAGACACAGGATGAAGGACTGACCGTAAGCAAACACACAGCGACTCGAGCACCGCAATGCTGGCTCACCACAGGCCCCACAGGAACAAACAGACCCCCAGGATGGGTTATTACTCCACGAGGGGAGCAGATGCTTCCAGATGTTACTGTTCTAACTACATCTTATTTCATTATCCAGCTTGGAGGGCACAGGCAGAGAAATGCAAAATGAAAAATGTGAAATCTGAAGCCTCTGAAGCAGAGGTAGCTCACTGTGAGCAGGCAAGAGCTGGTCCACTACACCCTCTGGGACTCTCAGGATGCAGCAGGGTCTCTATAACCAAAACGAGATGGAGCAGCTTAAGCGGTTGCAGCCCATCAGCTGGTGATACCTGACCCATCAGTGAAAAAATGCTCAGTGTCAGCCACGCTTAGCTTAAAACCCTGGGGAAAGCGATCCGAGCCGGCCTGGCTAACGCTGCCCGAATACGAATTAGGGAGCACTCGCATCGTAAATCTGGCGACAGGGTCTGAATACACAGGAGGGGAAAAGGGGGCAGGGAATCACATCTTAAAGCACACTGGCTGCTCCCCAAGTAATCCAACATGCCCCTAGAGAAAAGGGGCACGAGACATCACACGTTTGGGGCTGCAGCTGAAGAATTAACTGAGGGAACAGCGTGTGCGAAAAGTCTCCATTCCCAAGGGGAATGAGGGGAGCAGGGAGTTAATAACTGGAGTCTGCAAGACCCAAAGGAGCACTAGAGACAGCTCGACACCCCCTCCAAATACCAAGCAGCTTCCTTAACTGATGTAAACTAACCAGTACTTCCCCTCGGCTCCTGCCGAACAGCGA
>NW_010419787.1:0-9397 GCF_000710305.1 Buceros rhinoceros silvestris | reverse complement strand
GTGTTAAACTCCCATGTTTTACCGTTCTTTCCTCAAGGAAGAGGGAAGGGACTCTCATTTTCCCCCTTACTGGGAAGGAAAGAACAGTTTACCCAGAGAGTAAGAAAAAATCACAGCAGAATGTTTCCTGGAGATGGTGGTTGAAAGAATTTACTGTGCAGGGAGGGAATTAGTATGAGAACCTTCACCATTTTGCACTGGGAAGAGCTGCAGATCTGAGTGCAGCTCATCTGGATCAAGACAAAGCTTTTGGCCAGCCCAGAGTTTATTTAAACACGGTTTTGGGAGCCCTCACCAAGGGCTCCAGGGTGTCTGAATAATTCCTTCTACGAGAGTAGCGAACCGTGGAGAGCAGAGCGAGTGCTCCCCTGCTGTGAACACAGACCCTCCTTTTTGTGCCCAGGGAGGACAACCTCCTAACTCAAAGCACTTCAGAAGCAGACCAACCTACCTCACTGCCCGCCCTACTCACGCCGTCACTCTAAAGGCTCAGGACACTCCACTACCACGCAGAACTAAGCAGCGCCCTCCGTACTGTCCCAAGGTCCACCCCAAAACAATCTGCTTAAAGCAACGTCACAGTCCATGCAGCATCTTGTGTGGGCTCAGTGCAGGAAGCATCAACCAGCAGGAGGTACGTACGGCAGGTGTAAACATCTCTGTACTCCATGTGCTCGTAGTCGGGAAGGATTTTCATAAAACGCCCCGACTTCACTCGCGGGTTTATACCTGAACAGACACAGCAGGGTAAGTACCAGCGAACGCTGCTCCTCTGTAACCAGCACGTAACAGCGCGGT
This sequence comes from Buceros rhinoceros silvestris, assembly GCF_000710305.1. Classification (NCBI taxonomy): domain Eukaryota; kingdom Metazoa; phylum Chordata; class Aves; order Bucerotiformes; family Bucerotidae; genus Buceros; species Buceros rhinoceros. Next base: position 8,599 of record NW_010419787.1, on the reverse strand, counting down.
GAGTCTGGACCAACCACGCAGCAGAGTCAAACACTCTTTGGGCTTTACTACCAGTTGTTTCCATCAGCCCCAGCGTCAGGTACACCCGGTTAGCAGGACTACTCACACAGGATTTGGTGTGTTCAAGTGTCCCACAGACAATGTTTACGACTGGCAGCCAGTGAATTCAAAGGAGAACCTGGGTCCTCCTCCAACTCTGTAGTGCGACTGCAACGAGCACCGCTGTCCCAAGAGGACCACTTAGGCTACAGGGACAGTAGCCCAGGCTTTGAATTAATTATGTTTTCTAGCACTTAAGCTCAGCTCCCCATTTCCTACACTACTTCTCACAGAAGCACATTCCGTGGACTCAAAAGTGTGTGTGAGTCCTGTCAGTAGCCCTGAATGAACTCCTCTGCAGTTGAAGAGGTTTATTAGGTGGTAGAGAAAATGGGGTCACCCCACCAGGAAACTGTCCCACTAAAAGCCTGCCACAGGGCAAACTGCTCAGTCCGAGCAGGACAGCCGAGATGGGGCATCCCTGAAAGGCAGGAAGTGCTGCCAAGCACTCTGACTTCAGAGGAACCGTTGCTCGTTAGGATTGCTCAATGCCTACAGACACAGTGCTTACTCAGAGGTGCAAGAAAGCCCACCACACAGGTGGCTCTCACACATCGAGTGCCACTCTGCCAGTGGATGTTATGGATTCAGAAACAACTCTGGTGCAAAGGAAGACTGGAAACACACGTTTAAGACAGATCTATTGAGGACTACTAAATCAACAAACCACCTTCGCCTCTGGAAATCCCCCAGAAGCTGGGAGGAAAGTGTCGCAGAGGCTGGTCCTCTTCTTGGTCTTCCCTGGGTGACCGCTCACAGCCGTACTGGGCTAGAGAAAGACCCTTGTTCTGAGCCAGTCAGGCCATTTTTACAGATAACTTGTGTATAAAGAAGCACTAACTATCACTTTGTTATAGCTATCCATGGAATTATTGTAGTGAAAAAGACTACGGGTCCTGAAGAGATGTTCTGCCGACAAAGCAGAACTGAGATCCAACGTGGTATGTTGCCACACCAGTGTCACACAGAGATACTGGACTGAATGGGAAGTGAGGGAGGCCTCAAGCGCTAACGAGGCTTCTCTGCGGACACCTAAGTACTGGCTCAGCAACCCCCAGCCCTCCCACCCGGGAAAATTAGGCAGTTCCAAACCTGGTGCACAAATGGTAAAGAGGGTCACTAGGTGATGAAGTAATTTGCCTGTGGATGCTCAGCAAGCCTGTACAGATGGGAATAAAACCCTTCTACCTGTTCTTCTCTCCAATGTCTCAGGTCATCACCACTTTGAGGTTCAGCAAATACAGTACACATAGAAGCTGAGCCAGATTCTGGGTCTGCAAAGCCTACTGAGACCTCTCATTACTGTAACTTGGGACAATTACAGCTGTTTCATAAAGCAGGGCCTTATTTGAACAGCCAGAAGCCATAGTTCAATCAGTAGTGCTGCACGTTCAATCTTGGTTTTTGCCCCAAGGACCCACAGAAAATGGGTGGTGGGCAACTGAGACCACACAGCCTGGCAGTGCTGGTGTGGGAGCTCTTGGGGGCTTCACAAGATCCTCAGAGCAACCAGCTCAGCTTCCAACTGAGGGGCAAGATCTGGTGACAGAAGAGACAGCCTCAGCATGGACCCAGGCCTCCACTCAGTCCTTAGCCTACCTTGGCTTCTCCTCTCCCTACTCTAAGATGAGCATCTTCCTTGTGTCTAAGGAGTTGGGGAACACACCAACATCTTGGCAGAGGCCCAGCCCTGCCAGGTTCTCCTCCAGGAGCGGCCCAAAGGAGCAGCTCATTTCCTCACCTACAGGCTTTCCCACTGCCAGCACAGAACCGTGTTTTTTCACTGAGATCGAGGCTTAGGGCTGTGAAAAAACATCAGTTAATGGCAAAACAGGGAAGGATGAAACCCCCTCGATACCCTTCATTATAAAGTTAAATTACACGCTCTTTTCCCACCAAAGGACTGGGGGCACAGACATCCCAATTTTTGGCATTTGCTTACTATTAAATATAATTCCAAACATGGCAACGTGGCCAATGAAACCCCTGCCGTCAGCGACTAAGTCTGAATAACTTACTCTGTGAAAGTTTAATACATATTCAACACATAGAGGCTTTCAAGACTGGTACTGAGCAAGGACAGAGAGCTCTCAGTCAGCACTTACGTTTGGCGTAAACGTCTCGACAGGACACTCCAGTGATCTCCAACTTCCGCAAGTTTTCGCAGACGCCGTATTCTGCAACGACACAGATAACAACGTCAGCTCTGGCACAACAGTGTTTGTTACCCAGGATCTTCGTATCTACTGGGTGAGCCCAAATGAGATCTGAAGAGATCTGAATAAGGTTTGAAAACAGAAAACTAGATGTAATTTCATTGCAGTTTGGTAATCGAACACGTTTCACAAGCAACAAACACACCATAAGGAACAGGGAAACACAGCAAAGTTACAGACGCTCACACCTCGGCCAGACGGAGCGTGAAATGTGGAAGACGTCCTCGATCCAGCTGGGACTGTACGCCCGCTTAGATCAAATCATGATGGTGTGTAGTAATTAGCTACTCCCACTGAGGGATCCAACAGGGAAAACTGCTTATTAGGAGCCTAAATAAAAGGTCACAGACTTTAAAAAGAATGAAATGGAGACATAAAACAGGCGTCAGTGTGTACAGAGATGGTTTTACTTGAAAGGAGATCAAATTGGGATGGGCCCGTTGTACGCTCAAACGCCTTTGACTGCTTACAGAACGCCCTGAAAACAAAGCAACCCGGAGAGCTTAAAGGCAGCTTTGAAGCAGAAAATGAGATTCTCCTCTTTCAGGAAGTCAATGCCAAACTTCTAAAGAAACTTAAAAAAAAAAATAAAAGCAAGAACTTACGTCTCAATGGAAGAAATCCTTAGAAGACCAGAGGGAGGAAATGAGAGGAGGGAGATCCCAAAAAAACATCAGCTACAAAAACCACTCTGCTGCAGTGACCCCGATAGATCTCACTACAGAAAACTACCCTCTTTGACATCAAAGACGCCTACAGCACAGATCAAACACCAGCTTCCCTTAGCAATGCCAAATATCTGCCACATACCTGACACTAAAGCGTGTCTGTGAAGACCCTCATCCAATCGTTAAATAGGAAACCGAAGAGCTTCCTCGAATGAACAATCTGCCCTGGCTGCCAAATACCACTCCCTAATGCTGGCAACCTGCTGCAGACTGAGAAGTCAGTTCTCACGTACAGGGGAAGCAGAAGTTTCCCTGAATGAATGCAGCCCGCTCCTGTCTATAAATACACTTGTGGTAGATGTACACGGTGATAAAGCACACGTGTGCTTGCTGTCAGCTCGCCCACGGGGAATACACGTGGGGCACAACATCGCTGCAGGGAAGCAGCGAGCTCAGTAAAGGCGAGAGTGGGCAAGAGGCACAACGAACACGCTGTCCTTCATTAAAACGTGCAGAGGTCAGTGCAGAAGTCACTGCTGACTTCTGCAGCAACAGCCAGAGGAAGCGTTACCAAAGGCAAGGTGGGGTGAAGAAGCACAGCGAGCCAGCAAGCAGACAGACGAGCTTGCGGGAAGTACATCCAGCCCAGCACAAACAAGCTCTTTAGCGCTGGGCTCCAGCCAGCTGACCCCGCAGAGCCAGCAGCAGGCCTGTGAAACCAGAGCTCGGCAAGGCTGGAAACTCAGACTCACTCTGCGGGTCACCCTGCACCCGTCCCTCCTGCCAGAGCTATGAGGGCTTTGAACCGCTGCTCTGCACTTGGTACGAGGGGCTACGTTTGGAAACAACACCGAAGGGACAGAGGGAACAGCGTGTTTCCTCAGCAGGTCAGAAAGTTTGACATCATGATGACAGAAACAGCGTGGTCATTGCCTGCTGTGTGGAAACAGCCGGCTCCTGCCCTGTCAACAAGCGCTCACCTGGCCACAGAGCCTGTACGACGCACCCTCTGCGCAGCAGGCGCTGCAGCCCGGTTAAATTCAGTGTCACTGAAGATACCTGTACTGCATCGGAAAGGGAGGAGACATGCAGAGGATCCTGCCCAGCAGCACCTCTCCAACAGCGGTACCAGCGCAGCGACACTCTCGCTGCCTCCGAGAGCTGATTTTCACAGCGTTTTCCCTGTAAATGACTTGCAGGGCCACGGTGGATCCACTGCCAGCAGCTATGCTGAAACAGCAGGGTGGGGTGGGAAGTGATTCCACCCTCGAGCTCCATCCCCAGTTTCATACAAGCAATAACCCGCACTGAAAATTCACAAAAGCCAAACCACTGCTAAAGATGCATTTCCTAAGTGCTGCCGTTCAAAACTTTCCCAGAAAGGTTCAAAGTTCTCCCAACCAACAGGAAGGTCAAAATGTAGAATTTCAATACTGCTACCTGCTATTTGACATCAGACATGCAAGGCTTAGAAAAAAGTATTATCGAGAAAAAAAAAAAACAAACCTCCTTCTAGTGTGCTTTAACACTCGCCTCAATTCATGATAACTAGGGACCAGAAAGCCTTCTCCAGGAAAGCTTTGAAGGGCTCAAGCTTCCCGGGAAATTCCACTTCAGTGCAATTAATTCTATTTTAAGGCAACGTATCTCAGTGCAACAGCTCACGGAGCGAAGTACTTTAAGGAGTTAATAGTCACGGAAATTCAGACACGAAATTCATACCATTAGAAAATGGCGACTTAATCCTGCTTCAAAAGCGAGGATGGGATTTGGTGTTCAAGTGCTGGAGCAGCTGGGAAGTGTGTTTTATTAGTTTATAAGGGGTGCTCGAAAGATTTCCCAAACACAGAGCGACACAGTGCTGTTCCCATGGTCCCATGCACTGGAATTTGAAGGACTTGGAAAGCCTGTCTCCATTTATTATGAACTGCATTAATACTTCTGCAAGTGCAATCATTTACTCCCCAGCCTGCTCTTCTCTGCCTCACGTTCCCTCCTCCTTTTCTGCAAGAAGCTGTGTCACACACTTTCCTCTGCGTGTGAATTAAAATGACCAAAGAAGGTAAGGAAGAACTAATAACCCTGCACTCACTTTGGTCAACGACCAAATTACTGCTGGTTCTTCCTCTGCCTCTCAGCACGGCAGAGCCAGTGAGCGGACATCCGCAGTTCAGAGGAAATTAGGATGTCTGGTAGAGCCTGACACCCTCGACCATCACTAATTCCCCTGACTAATTAAGTCCTCCTTCCTGGATAAACACATGGTTACAAGGCTGTACACAGAACAGGAGGCGCAGAAACTTCCTGCGTTATTTCAAAGACCACAAAAAATGGGAGATTCTCGGGCTAGGTGGGCGAGTTTGGAACCGGCTTCTTGTTTCCAAAGGCTGAGCTACCAGATTAAAATACACCAAATACTTTCCCAAACACTTGTCCCAGGGGAAGGCTTGTCGTTGGCATCAAGCTATTATAGGGAGCTGAGCAAAAGGAGATTTGATCTCCAACAATGAAAGCATTTGTGGAGAGCATGAAGTGAAGAGTAGGCGGCTTCAGATCTCCGGCTGGCAAGCAGATCTAAGGAAGATCCTCTGCAGGATGGCCACGGTGAGAGAGCACGTGCCCTCGGCAGCGAGAAACAGCCATCAGCTTTTAGACGGCACCTTGACAAAGAACGTGGTCAGAGATGCAGCAAAGCCTGCTGCGGTTCACCCAAGAAACACACCATGCAATGGTTTAACCTGGCGTAAAGGCAGATCAGAGCCTCGTGCCGTACTAAAACCGCCTTCGCGTTTACTACGGTGCAGCGCTACAAGAAACTGTTCCTGTTGTGGGAGCTGCTGTACATCAAACTCCTGTGTGGATTCTCCAGAGCCTTCTAAGGGCTGACCTCCAGGCCGCAGCCCCCTCTCTGAGTGGATAGAGCTAATTTCCCGCTCTTCACAGCGCCTCTCCCTAAACCCTGCCGAAGGTCAGCGCCTTGAACACCTTGGCTTAGCAGGTCCAAAAGCTGTTGGAGGTTGTTTTCATGATCAAAAGCCTTTTCACCCAAGTTCTAGAGCTGGTTGCTCTGAATTACCGATCTGTTTCCAGTCGTTGCGCTGCACTCGCGCTGTTTTATTTTAAGATGAAAGTGGTTACCATTTAGAATGGACTATGGGGTGTTAATCAAGGTAGGTCAGGCCACCAGCCAGGGTGAAACAGGCTTTAATTCTGCTCCCGCTGCAGAGATCAGCAATCTCCTATTTATAGGAGACATGGCAGCGACTGCAATCCTCTGCCTGCCAAGGAAGCAGTTCAGAGACATTGTTTACCCCAAACAGTTGCAATGATAAAAGGACAACAGCCCAAACAGCCACGTCGGCGTTTCGCAACAACTTCTGGTTAATCTCTCAGTTCACAACCTCCAGCAAAAGCCACTCCGCTTCCCGGAAGACAAGTCCTCTGAATGCCCGCGCTAACCCCGACACCTTCTGCAGAGTAAGACAGGACTGAGTCAGCCCACAGCAGTGCAAGAGCGAGACACCAATGCTCAACCCATCGAGTGCCCCGGGTGACCTGGGCAACAGCCGGGCGTTTCCTTACATTCAGCGCTGCTCCCGTCCAAGACGAAGGCAGAAAACGGCCAAAACAAAGCACTGCAACAATCAGCGTCTCTCAGGGAACTGTTCTGTTTCATTTTTAGACTGTCTTGTCTCTTTGCTGTTGTGTATTTCGGAGAACACAAATCGTTCTGCATATGCAACCGACACGAAGTTTACCCGTTACTTCCTCAAAGAGCTCAGCTCTGGAACATCATCAGCAGGCTTCAGAGCGAACAAGCCATCACTACACAGCGGCCACTGCAATATATGCAGAGAAGGTCACTGCAAAACAGCCCCAGAAAATGGTGACCAATTTTATACTCACGATTACAAATACTCCTAGATGAATCTTCTCACCGTCTGACTCAGTTTCACAGATACAGTACGTTTTTCAGCCAGGAACCTGGCCCGTAGCTGTTCAGCACAGCCAGCACACCGTGCCTTTGGTACAGGATCTCCCTCAGCCACACCAGCAGCTCTCTGATGGTGGGTGGGATGGATACATCAGGGAAATATAAGAAACAGTGCACAAAAAGAGACTAAAACTTCGGTTTCATGCACTTCCCACCTTGTAGCTTGCTAAGGCGCTTGAGACAAGCCTACTTTCCCTGCCTGTCGAGTATAGCTTTAGCCATACAAAGCCTCCTGTTTCTTTAAATTTCTGCTAAGTTTTTTAATTTTGCTTTACCTACTGGCAAGAAAATCCCAGGAGAAGTAATGAATTTAATAAATAAGTTTATGTCCCCATCAGGCCTAATTTAACAGTCCCTTCACAAGACAATCTAGCCTATATCTAAAATTATATCTAGTTCTACAGAAACATTTTTCCATGATCATAAACCTATCGGAATAATTAACCAGTGAAGGTTTGTGAGCCATTCATGAGAGACACAGACAGACATCCACGAGGTCTCTGTGTCAGCAGAGGAGTACAAGGAAAGACGGATGCCATTTTCTTAGCCTGTCTCAAAAAAAGAGTGTTAAGATATTGGGACAAGGGGATTGTGCATCATCTACTGTCCAAAGGTTCTTGGATAGTGCTGATAAGGCACGAACTCATCCCTGCAAGGTTTAACGCACCCGAGAAGATCCCTCTGCCTATGGCAGGCAGCCATCCCGACATACCTAAATTCTTCCTCCCGATGCCCTCACTGGTATTAAAAACAGAAAACAAACAACAACAAGAGGTACATGACTTCATGTGCTGGCAGCAGAGGCACCTGGCAGGATGACATTACAAAGAGAGACGATGAGCACAGCAAGACAGCCCTTGGATTAAGAAACAGGGGACAGAGAGCCGCCCTGATGCGAGGAAAAGGACAAGGAGTAAAGAAGAATCACAGCCTCGCACAACAGGACCACAGCAACACAGAACAGCCCCTGAGGCTTTCTGCTAATGCAGCACAGCATCCTTGCAACCCCAGGAAATGCACTTGTAAACCAGGAACCTCCCCCAATCCGGCCTTGTATTTCCCAAGATGAGGAATGGATGACCTTACCCAGGCCTGCCCTCCTTCACCCACACTAGACCCCTGCAGGCTCCCTGCTCCTGCTTTCCCTGCTGTGCCTCCACAGCGCCTGGACTCCAGCTGCACCCCCAAGAACCCCTTTCTCCCTTAGAGCAGCCCCATTCTGCAGGGACTGGTTGTTCCCTGTCCTTGCTGCCTGAAATAACCCATCCTCAGGATTCACCCAAGGACACCCTATATGGGGGCATCAGCTTCTGGGGGCTGGTCCTGGTGCCATTCCCGTCCTTCCCCTCCAGCTGCCACCCCGGGGAACAACCCCACTTTGATGTCCTTTGCTGGAGCTGCTCACACGTCACCCCTTTTTGCAAGTGCCACCAAGAACGGATCATGGCCCAGAGGGCCCAACACCCACCCTCTTCTCCACCCTCCACACATGCGGCCCTGCATGCAGCCCTCACGGCCCCACAAGCCGCCCCCACTCAGGCCCCAGCTCTTTCCTGCACTCCCAGACCCCCTACACCATCTCCCGTCTGCACCCGTTGAGGTCCCCCCACTCCACCCCCCAT
>NW_010419786.1:578-3409 GCF_000710305.1 Buceros rhinoceros silvestris | reverse complement strand
GGGCGGGAGCCCCAGCGAAACTTGGCAGGGCCACAGAGACAAAGGGAAGAAGCCGCCTCGTTCCTCCCGGAAGATGAGCTGCTCGGCACAACGTCCCCGCGTGGGTCTCCACGTAAAATGTGTCACGCTCTGGCCCATGTTTCAGAAGAGCAGTAACGTGTGTTATTAACTGGAACGAAAACCTGAAACGATGGAGGGGGAGAAGAAGGGGAGGTATTTTTTGTGTTTCGGTTGGTAGTAGTATAGGAACAAGGAACGTGCCTGCTCACCGCCTTGCCCTGTCCCGCAGAAGTAGTTTGGATCAAGGAGTACACGCTTCACAAAATAAAACAGGGAAGATGAAGCACTTAAACAAAATTCCACGCGCTCTTACCGCTATAGCCTAAGAACTGTAATCTAATTTTGTTCTCTTTCGAACTGTTTCAAGATATATGTGTGTGTATGTATATATATCCTCCAGGTTTCAGTGGGCGTCTTTCTGCTGCTCTGTTATCATTATTTCTTGCCTTGATGTGACGTTGAAGACAGATGACAGCATTGTCAGGTTGCCTTTAATTCATTTAAAGACAAAAAAAAAATACACATAAGGCTTCTCACAATATTCAAAGCCGGAACGGATTTACTTTTTTTCACATAAGGGACGGGGTGGCTGGGAGCGGGGGAGCGGTTGATGAATTTCAGACACGGAGAGAACAAAGTCTGTGCCTCGCAGTGCGTGCACACACATGAACCGAACAAGCGGCCGGAGGTGGGATTTTTGCAGCAGCAGCACCTGGTTGATCTTGATGAAGAAATACCCAGCATTAGGACAGTCTTTTCGCATTTATGCACAAACTCAAACGTATAAGCTGCTCGAGTTTCAACCCTGTCTCTGCTGCCAAAGCATTCCACCCCCAAAGATGTGGGAGCAGACGGACTCAGAGTCAGTCTTTTTTTTTCTTCTGACACCTTTATGCTTCAGGACAACAAATTTTACCTTAAAAAAAAAAAAAAACAACCCGCCCCGAATGCCCTAGGACTGAACTAAGAGAGAGCTTTAGCAGAGGTTAGACACCTCCAGTCAGGACAGATCGCTTGCCTCAGAACAAAAAATTTTTACTCAAAAAAAAAAAAAAACAACCCGCCCCGAATGCCCTAGGACTGAACTAAGAGAGAGCTTTAGCAGAGGTTAGACACCTCCAGTCAGGACAGATCGCTTGCCTCCCGCAGGTCTCTTCGGGAAGCTGTGAGGGTTGGGCTTTGTGGTGCGGGGTGGGTGGATCTCACCTTGGGGTTAGGAAAGTCCGAAATCTGGATGGAATGGAGATTTGATGCTGGTAACTCCAGCGATTTTCCAACTTTAGATTCGTTCCCTTAAAAAAAAAAATAAATCCAGCCAAAAAACAACCCACACAAAACCAAACAAACAAAACCCCTCACACCCAGCCAACCAACCAACTAACCCGAACAGCCTCTACTGAGCCTGGTGTGAGAGCCAACAGGCTTAAAGCGAGGCAGCATTTCTCCCCGTCTTTTCTAAATTTGAAAGAATGGAGTTTGATCAATGTTTGTACAGAACAGTAATACACATCTACTTTTGTTTAGGAAACCTTGGGCCTTTCAGGACTCCCCTTGCCCGGGTGATTTTGATTGCGGATGTGGGCAGTTCATTACAAACCTTGGATTAGCGTGAAGAGGGTCAATCCCAGCCACTGCATTGCGCCTGCCTCGCTGGCTGTGCTGAGGGTAACTTCAGACGTCGTGGATGAGCAGCGGTGACTTTCCGGTCTTAGAAAATGGAGTTTCTTATCGCTGAGGAAAATCTTGCCGGCATAAAGGCATCCCTGTGTCTTAGCTCTAGCACACGTTTTGCCTCTGAAATCAGGCAGGCAGACGTGTATGTACGTGTTGGTTGTGGACTTGTACACATAAGCCAAGATACATATGCCCATATAGGTTCAAGTCTAGCACAGAAACTCCTTTGCTGTCCATGGAGTCTGATGTTTTACTGTTTCATAAAACCAGCTTAATTACATTTCCCCATAGATAAGATAAACAGAATCTTTCTTTTCTAAGCGTTACTTATCAGAAGTATTTTGTCGAAGAGGCATCCAGAGCAAATCTTTGCGATGGAATAGCAATGCATTAATTTTTATTTTGGTTCTTCAGTTGCACTTAGCATCTGTCAAGGGCTGATTTAAATATTAAATGAGTTTATGTTTAATGTTCAAAAAAGATTTGTGATAAAGACGAAACTGTTTTAATTTAAACTAATGTATGCCTGACTCTGGTCAGATTGATCAGAGTTTCAGGTTTTGATGGGTTTTGCCCTTCTGTTGCTTGTCCTCTCGAGCTGGTTTTTCACTGTGAAATTATTTTAGTTCGGTGGCATGGACCAGCGGCTGCTGTCAACTCCACAACCCATCGGGTTAGTAAGAACAGGGCGGGTGGAATAACGAATGCAGTCCTTTTACCTAAAAACATTAATGTGCATAAGTCAATCTCTATTGGGGGAGGGGGGGGGAGAAAGAAAATTTCCTAGATTAATATAAAAATCCTAGGTGACAGTTGCCAGGTCAAATACTTAACAAGCGTAGAAGAGAGACCTTCTTACCACCATTCTACATATAAAATAAGCTTTTTAAATTCTTTCGTTAATCTCGGAGACAGTATCTGAGCAAAACAGTAATGATAATGCTAAGTGTTCATCATTTGCATCAGTAATCTTTATGTGTATAACTTTTTGAAATCCACAAAGCAGCAGTTAGGGCTGCAGGACACAGAAATCCCTCTCGCTCTTTTTAGAGTAGCCCCTGCCACACCTGATCGCTGGTGGGTTTAGCTGGAATCCG